>NC_056739.1:420492931-420657931 GCF_019279795.1 Protopterus annectens
TAGGTTGTGATTGAAAATGTCTCCTTCAATCAGTTCAACTAAATAGTTTAAAGGCAGATTCATAAAGGTTACCACAAAGTACAATTTCTGAATTCATTGTCAGCCCTACCACGATGCTTGTGCTGTTTATTCATGCAGAAAGGTTACACAAATGCACATATAGTGTACACTTTGTAGTAACCTTTATGAGACTATCTATTTATCTATCAATATATATATATATATATATATATATATATATATATATATATATATATATATATATTTGTGTGTGTGTGTGTGTGTATGTGTGTGTATTTAAGATTACACAAATAAGCTAAGAAACTCAAGGATGCAACTTACTGAAAAGGGGACAGCAGAATTAATTTATTTATTGCATTTGTTTACCAGCATTGTCAGAATGGGCCATAGAAGACTCCTGTTTGACTGAGGCTTGGAGATAAAAGTTCTATAAACATAAAACATTTATAAGTACACCATAGTTGAGCTAGCACAATACATAAGGCAAAAGATGTGTCAGGTAAAATAATACATAGTTACATGCAGACATACAAAAACAAACATATATTACATATTAAACATCTTATATTGAGTTAAACATATTACAATACAAATCATTCAGTAAATGTCAAAAGCAGATTAATATCTGAGGGTTCTAAAGTAGTGGTGATGTCATAGGTTCCAAACTAGTAACAATGTAACAGGTTCCAAAGTACTAGTACTTTGATCATTAAATACTTAGAAGGGAAACTGGCATTTGTGGAGGAAGAGAACGTGAAAGTTAAAGAGGAGATGTAATTAGAGTAGATTAATCTCAAGTAATGTTAAGAAGGAGAGAGGAGTAGATCAAAAGTGTAGATGGGATAATAGTCAGCCAGTTGGGATAGAGCGTAGGTATATTTTAACATCTAGGAGATAAGCATGGAGATTTCTCTTAAAGTTAAGCTTATTGTCTTTTTCCCTAAGTGAACTGGGTATGGTATTTTGTATCTTGGAGATATAACTAGAGTAGAAGTATCCCCTGATGAGTTCTGGGATTTAATTTGCTGAACACCACACCTCGCACGTACGGCTTGCACGACCAAACCAAGATACGAAAAACACACCAGAGGCCAGCAATTGCAGTTCCAAGTCTTTATTGATGACAAAAAGGTGCTGGTAAATGCATCAAAATAAATTCTATAGTCCTCAGACTAGTTTCGGCATGCGCCTTCTTAAGTGAGGATGAAAAAATAATAAAGCAGTTCACCAGTTCATCTTAAATGCTTATAAATAACCCCTTAACCAATAGAGAGAAGGTATATTCCATATCATTACATGATATATGAATAAGTAAGAGGCTGTAAGGTAAAGGACAAGAAAAGTAGATTATATATATAATCTCAATACTGTGGGACATTAATCAACACAAAGTAAATAAATATGCACTGCATAATGTATAAAAATACAGATTCATATAACATTAGCAACAAGCTACAGATCATATTGCCCTGATCAATTGTCTCATATAGTGGATAAAATAAGTATAGCTGAATGTGAATAATAGTGGATCACCTTATAAACATAAAAGAGGCAAAACATCTAGTATATTAATATATGAATACAATCATAAATAAATCCTGAGATGACATCTCAAATTAGAAATCCATAATGTAGAAACCAAGCATAGTAAATAATCCTACATATACAATGTTTGATATACATATGGCATCCACAAAACATGGTCTTAGATATATGGATAACAGAAATGAAATCATATAAATAATATCCATATTCCTGAACATGATTATACGCAATTCAAATATTAAATGTACAAATACTGATAAGTATATATAATCAATAAAGAATATACTTATCATAAGTACCTGAAAATAGGACCTCAAAAATATAACATACAATGCGGTGTGAATATTCCATAATGTAGAGTGAGTATGGTATACATGTAGCATCCACAGATCTAGTCTTCGGCATAATAATGACAGAAGAACAATCATAAAAGTATGTCCATCTTGATAAATGTGACCATACCAAAATAAAATATTAAATATGCAGATGCAACTACATACTCAATACCAATTGTAGGATGAGCTCATCCTGACTCCATGGAAAAATAAATATTGTGTGGAACTGTATATCATAGATGGTCATTTAGACCTGGCGGAAATAATGCTCCAAGATGGATGATCCAGTATTTTTCTTTATGACTAAGTATGCTTTGCCAACCTTGTTGGTTATGTCTATTACCCATGATTTTATCAATGATCGTAAACATAAAATTAGCTGTTTTATGTTTGATAGAGTGTTGATATAAAGCATTGGTGGATTTTTTGTTACGAATATCACTCCTATGTTCCCCTATCCTGATTCTCAAGGAACAGGAAGTTTTGCCCACATAAAAGGCATTACATTGGCACGTGGCCAAATAGATGACCCAACTTGATGAGCAATTACCAAATGTTCGAACATCATACACCTTGCTAGTGTTAGCGCTAGTGAATTGTTTAAGCTTATTCACCTGACTACATGAGGTGCAATGACCACAAGGGAAAGTGCCCAAAAGTTCATCCCCTGTGATTGTGAGCTGTTTATAATTTGCACCACCACTCTCCTGATGTTTATAGTGTGAAAACAGTGTACCCAAAGTTTTACCTCTCCTATAAGAGATTGAACATTGGTTTCCCAAAATTTGCCGGAGATGGTCATTAGCTAACAAAATGTTCCAGTTGTTATTGAGAATACCCCTAACTAGTTGATGATTCCTTCCAAAAGTGGTAATGAATCTGATGTTATCATCCTTTGGGCAATTACCCCTGTCTTTATATTGTAGCAGTGAACTTCTATCCTGTTTATCGGTCCAGACCCTGGCTGATTCAATATCAAAGCCAGAATATCCCCTGTCCAAAAACCGGATCCTCAAATCTTGTTTAGCTGTCTCATAATCAACAGTAGAGGAGTTGATGCGTTTCATTCTCAAATATTGAGATTTAGGGATGTTGCGGATGGTGTGGCGTGGGTGCATACTAGAGGCATGTAGTAATGAATTGAACTGTGGATATTTTCTGTGAATTTTCGTATTGAGGGTATGGTCACTGTTGCGATATACTGTGACATCCAAAAAATCAATTACATATTTATGAGATGTAATGGAGAATTCAATACCCCATATGTTATTGTTTAAATATTCCACAAATTCAGAAAGATAAGCAGCGTCCACACGCCATACCATCCAGCAATCATCCAGGTATCTCCTCCAGATGTCCATTTCAACTAGATAGATGTTATGTAAGGGATTGTAAATAAGGCACTCTTCCAGGTATGCCATAAAAAGATCGGCATATATTGGGGCAAAAGAAGCACCCATAGCTGTACCTGTTAGTTGCCAATAACAATCCCCTTGGAAATAAAATACATTTTTGTTGAGGACATGTTCACACATACATATAAGCAATGTATTAAAACCAGGTGGATAAAGTTCAGCTTTGTTAAGCCAAAATTCCAAAGCCTGAAGACCTGCCCAATGTGGTATACTGGTATAAAGGGATTTCACGTCCAAAGTACACATAAGCCAATCAGGATCCAGCTGGGTATCTTGAATAATATTCAGAAATTGGGTTGTGTCCTGTATTCTAGCTCTGACATGTGTCAACAGTGGTTTCAAATATTGTGTTAAGAATGCAGATAATGGTTCAGTCAATGAACCATGACCAGACACTATCGGCCTACCTGGAGGATGTGTAATGGATTTGTGAATCTTAGGTAGCAGGTATAGAATCTGCTTCGATGGATCATTAACCTGAAGATGTTGGAATGTTTTTTTAGTAATGATGCCTTCATCCAATGCATCATTAAGGAATATATCTATCTCCTGTTTAAATTTTTTAGTTGGATCCACCCCCATATGCATATAACATTTGGAATCAGATAGGTGTCTAAGGCCTTCCTGAACATAATAATTCATGTTTTGAATTACCACAGCTCCTCCTTTATCAGCTTGGAGTATAACAATGTTGTGATTGGATCTAAGTTCAGATAGTGCCTGTTTCTCTAATATTATCAGGGGCAATATTACATTCCAAATGGGGAAAATGAAGATCTTTGAGTACTGCTTGTTGAAAAATACCCACATTTTTATTTATGGGTGGTTGAAAAGTAGATTTATGGAAAGTAAACTCAAAAGATCTTTGAGAAATGGAAGTGTCCTGTTCTGAAAAAAATATCTTAAGGTTAAGTCTACAACAATAATCCATAACATCCATAGAAATCAGATAATGATCAGAGAAGAAACTGGGAACAAAACCCAATCCTTTATTGAGAATATTGTGCTGTTGGTCAGTAAGTGCAAAATCCGACAGATTAAGAACATTTTCAAATGATGTAGTCATTGTTTCAGTAGTGATTTAATTTGCTGAGCCAGGAATTTTAACTTTAAAGAGCAGAGGTTTGCTAAGATCAAACCACTGCATGCGGATATGCAGGGAAAGGCATTCATCTGGTGGTAAAATATAAAATGAGCATTCTTTGGCTGAAGAAATTTAAGATAGTTCAGAAATTCCATTCAGATTTTATTTGACAGTGCAAGGCAGTGATGGGATCTGTTAGGTAAATTAACAGTGAATTTGGTGTAATGTTTTCCTATGATGCTGCTGTGTATGTAAAGGAGGGTAGTGGCATCATGTAAGAGATAAGTGTGGGCAGTAGATTTATGAACTAGGCTAGTCAGAAATGGCTTGGCTCTATATACAGCTCCAAGCCTTTCAGGAGTTTTCTTTATGAGATTATGTACATGAATATGAAACTTGAACTTCTTATCAACTGTTACACCAAGCAACTTGGTGTTGGAAACTTGCTCAAGTTTAATATTTTGAGCAGAGGAAATATTAAAAGTATTTTAGTTTTAGAAACTGGTTTTACATTTCTTTTGTTAGCATTAAGTGTAAGATGAGTGTTTTCTATCTACTGTTTTACTGCTGAGTAGGATTCCTGTGTAATGGCCCCTAGATGTCCAAAGGAGGGGATAGAGCAACTGATTGCAATACCATCTGCATATTGAATCATAGTGGATGATGATGCAACAGTGTAAAGCTTATTTCTTTAAATGTTGAATAGCAAGGGTCCAAGAATTGGCCCTTGGGGACACCTATAGAGAATGGGAGGAAGGAGGAGCAATGTGTTTTTCCACCTTACTGTTTGGATATAGTTGCTGAGGAAGCATTTTAATCACGGTAATAGTCAAGCCTACCTTAGCTGCAGTACAGGTGCACACACTGACGTACTATCAAACTGTCTTCTGGTTACTCTCATTCACTGCCAGTAGCCTGATTAATAATAATTAATATTGTATCTAGTAGTTACAACATCAACAGTGCTGACAACAAAACGTCTCGAGTGACCACATGCTCCAGTAAACCAGTCTCTCTAATTGGTTCAGTGTTTTGCTGCAGATGAACCAATAAGAGAGAGCTAAGCAGGGCAGGCATTGTTCTAAGCGGAACAGCTGCTCATATTAGCCTCAAAATCAGAGCATACACTGTGATGTGGGACACTTGAAAGCTATGGAATGAAGTATAAAATCCTTGAATGGTGAAAAGTAGCTAACATCAATTTACCATTCCCCTTGAAAAAGTATCATGTTGTCTTTGCAGGGCTACTTACTATGATTGTTGCTGTTAGAATTTTGAAGTCCACATTTATTCCTTCAAAAACAAAGACTGAAGGGAGCATTTAAATCTTATGTATGCAATGGGGACAAAATCCCACACACAAAAGGCTTTGCCACCTGTTGTTTCTTTACTAATATAATCATCTCCAAGAATGATGTATCTTTTGGAAAGAGGTTTTTCTCTGTAGTGATCTTTTTTGAAAATATTGCATTTTTGCACTCTCTGAGTAACATGACTGTCACAGAAGGGACTGCTTTGTCCTGGCGACACTTCCTGTTAAACTGACTGAAATACAAATATAGGTAAAAAGGGTTAGAATGATAATCTAAGGGTGGGTATTGGCAAGGCTTAAATGGGTACGCTGCCTTGTATTTACTATGATTTCTTTGAATCTGTCATTTAAAGCAGTACACAATAACAACAGGAATATCTGCATGTTCATTGCATACTGACTATTGCATTAGATGCTTGGTTAGCCACACTGCAGGTCTTTATCCCTTTCAAGCAAGTGATGCTTCAAGACAGTGGGTATAGTCAGTAGGGCAATGAGTGAAACAGAATGGTCAAAATCTGTGAACTTAAGCACTTTCTAATGAATAAGCAAGTTGTACACACTAAGGCTGCTTGGTATTTGATCTAGTCCTTAATGTTTTGCCGATCAGTTATTTGCATACTTGCTTCATTTCTCAACCTTCCTTGCTCACTGCACACTTTTTTCACTCTGGGTAATGGAATAGCTTAAGTTGTATGCCTTTTTTCTGTAATATGGAGCTGAATAGTGCTTTCTACTTGGTTTGCTAGCATGGATGGGACAGGTGTGTTATCAGTGGTTTGCACATGCATGGTACATGTGGTAGATTGAAGGTTTTAAGAGCTGTTTTCATCTTTTTCTTCTTTATTTTGTTGCATGTTGTGAAATCATGGAGATTAAATGCATCTTTTGGGACTCCATCGAGGCTGAAAAGGAAGATTACCCTATCCTCAATTCATGTGCTACTCTTTATAAGAGTACTTACAAAAACACACTTTCAGGTAGTTCTCCCTTCCTTACACTTCTAAGATATAGGATAATCACCTGTTTTAAATATCTTTTCAGCACTGTATTGCATTACCTGCTTTATACATATTATACTGTATACTGCTGTTGGGTTGTGATTTTGTTTTCAGTAGACCTGCATGCAGTTAGCCCTTTCACGGAGTTAGCATCCAGTGTAATGTTGTATACAACTATGACCATAAATGCTCTTCCATTTCACTGTTGCAGTATTCTTAATATGAAGGATCCCCTGCCAAAGGCGGCCTGACGTCCGGTCAGTATACCAAAGCCTGTAGGTTGTTAATGATATGCCATATGTCACAAGTATGCTCCCTGAGCAAGGCATAGGGCATAAAGGTGATGTCCAGATGTATCATCCTTAGAACTTCTTTGCTGCCAGTCCGAACACCTTATTTGATCGTCGGTCAGATCACTTGAGTTGCTGCTGGTTTACCTGCTGTTTAGATAAGCGCCCTGTTGTTTTTTTTTTGCTTATCCTTTTTTGATTTTAGTTTTGTGTTGTTGTGGGGTTTCATGTCATGCAGAAAGGGTAAATAGTAGTGTGGGAGAAAGAGTCCCCTTAAAGACCATCACAAGCAGTGTTTGTTTTGTTTTGGTGCTTCTCACGACCATACGTCCTGTATTATTTGTCAGGCCTCTGTTCCAAAGACCTTACATAATCATCTTTCATCCCTCACCATTTTTTTTTAAAACAAGTGTCTAAAGCTTTTTGCAAAAGACGCTATGGAAGGTACTTCTCGGCCTGAGAGTCAGCCATCTTCGAAGAAGAAGTCTAAAAAAGGTCAGGTCATATTTATACATTGCATAGTGTTTCATAACACATAGGCTGCTCAATAGTGTTTTAATAAGCATAGAAAGGAGTTACTGTTTTTATATACCTCCCTTGTAGTATTATAGATGACCAGTAGTACAAGGCTGCTCACTGTTGTTAATTTTGCTAATATAGCAGCAAGAGCTGCATGCCTGTTTTTACCACTGTGTCTGTGCACTTCAGTTGCTTGTTTAGACATCAGCCTAGGATATATTTTATACTTCATATTTTGTTTACTGCACTAGTACTGTTAAGCATGCTAACCTCACTACTGATTATTGTCCCCGTATACATATTTTCTTTCTTCCGTCATCATGTTCTTCCTTTTTCCTCACAGTGGTGGGATATCAGCACAATATACTTTTAGCTGACCCTTCTTTCTCCAGTCTCAGGACTTCCATTTCCAGCTTTCAGACCATTACATTGCCAGATAGTGTTTACTTAGATTGCATCATATGTAATGCCCAGTGTAGTGAATACAGTATTTTAATGTTATGCATTAAGCAAGAAGCTGTTAAACTTGGTTAGGGTTAGCAGCTATCTTGGTTCTTAATCAGTGTCCTTGTAGCTGCCTCCCCCCTGCACATTTCATGTTCTTATCTTATCTGCTTGCATTTAATCTGCTATACGTCCTGTTCTTGGCTATATTTTGATTTCATTCCACTCAAATATTTTTGCACTCCTCTTTTCCTTCACTGCTGTGCTGACCAGCTACAGGTGTGCTCACATACGCAGACTGTTCAGTTCCCTATGCTTTCAATTCTGTGGTCCATCTGCCATCTATTTTTCTATTTTCCTTAACACTCAAGAAAATACTTCCAGCCCTAACAATGTTTCAACAAAAACTCAAAAGAAAGAAAGAAAGAAAATAAAAAATTGCAGCATTTAAAGGACTACTATGAAAAAAAGCACTTGTTTCTTATCTTTTCTTAAATTTCTACATATTGCTAACCTGTATTCACCAAAAAGTAGTAGTCACTACTAATTTTCTTGTGTTTGTAACCCTCAATGTCCTTCTGGTGGCAGACATCCTGATCACAGCTTGCTTTCTTCTAAAGTTAAATCTTCCCCATAGTGCACTGTGATGGCACAGTTGATAAGATTACAATGCCATGGCTGGACTGTCACAGCTCAGTTCCATACACTTAGAATGGAAGAGCAGAGAAGCAGTGCTAATTTTGAGAGGCCTCAGTACTAGTATCACTTATTGTTATACAATGCTTCTTACAAATGTTTTTCCTACTGATGTGTTATGCAGTCTATGAAAACAGCATCCAGAAATATCAACTCATTGCTGAGATAACAGACGTTTTTTGGGGGGGATACTGCTTTTGTGTGCTTCAGCTCCTTCTCAAGTAATTCCTTCCATTTTCTTTACCTCAGTAAGCCATAGTATCATATTCCTACCCTACAAGGTTACCTATGCATTACAATAGACATCAGACAGAACTGTCTGCATGGTGTGCCTGTAAAAGTGTTCCCTCATCTCTCTTATTCATGTCATCTGAATAGCACTTTCACAGTAAATTATTCCAGAAACTGTGTTCTGCTATGTTTATTAGAATTAATATTGGCTACTCACAACTGTTGATATGTCTGCAAGCAAATGCTCTTATAATCCACTAAATAATAGTCTTATTTCAGATAGATCATTATAAGATCATTATATAATAATGCAGTTGTCAATCTTGTTATCTCTCAGACAGGTCACTGATGTTATCTTCTATTTATTCTTACTGTTGCTTTAGTATGCACAGTCAGTGAAATTTCCATTGCACATTTTCCGATGTTACTGTATTTCTCTGTAAGGGCAATATAATGCATACTGTCACTACCCCTAGCAATATGCAGACTTTTCTGTCTGAGTTAATGCCAATACTACTTTCCAGTCTACACTGCCACATCCTTTTCTATAAGGTTATGGATATGCTAGGTAATCAGACACTATAGCATTGGAGGAGGAAGGATACTAGGCTAAATCAGGTTAAGGGGGAAAAAGACAATAGGGGCGCCAGAGAGATATAGTTTGGAAAGATATAAAAACAGTTGGTGTAAAATGATAAGTACAAATTGGCTATGATGCAGAACTGGAAGCACTAATGCATTTTTTTAATAAAGAGACTCAAAATGTTACAGTTTATATTCCTTTATATTTGGCATCAAATATTTCTTCGCAGTGTGACTGTACTGCTGTATCAGTGTTCTTTGTGGTACTTTCACTGTGTATCACGATACACATAAATGACACACTAAGTGAGGATGTGTTTTCACCCTCCATGAGATCCTTACTGTTACTGAAAAGTAAGTGAGGTTCATAGATTAGTAGCAGGCTAACTGTCTTTGTGGACTATTTTAAGACTATCCAGCTACCCAATGTAAGAATCAAACCCTGAACTTTGGGTTTATAAGGTAAACTAACCATTATGCCAACTTCCTAACTCATGCAGTAGGCATTCTCCAGTAGGATTATGCTATAATTCTTAAAGACGTGCTAACATATACTGCAGCATTTTTAATAGAAAATAAGTATATATTTATAAGATTTTTACAAATAGTTTGTAGAGACAGAGGACAGTTATCATTACTTCTATACTTGAGTGCCATTGATCAAGTTTCACATCAGTAAAGAAAAATATATTACTAAAACTCACTTTTTCAATTGCCATTCCTAAGAGGCAACAGGAACTCTATTGGAATTACACCTACTATCCACATATATAGAGTTGTGTATTCAACTGTGACACTTCTATTGTATGTGATTGTTAATGTGGAGCTTTTTTCCCCTGGGCATCCACTGAAAATGGGTGCACTTTGGCCTAGTGGACCATCCCTGTAAACAAATACAAATAAATAAATGAATATCTACTTGGTCAGTTTATAATTCGTCTACAGGGAGCTATTGTAATAGGATTGCTGTTTTAGGCCCCATGTTACTTCAGAGTTATTTCTGTGCTTACTGCTTCTCTTGTTGGAAGGATACTTACGGTTAAGTGACACCGCCATACAACTCTGAATTTTTCCACAGCTTTGGCAAAGCTTTAACATTGCTGCTAGTGTCTTTGAAAACATTTGAATGTAAATGTGAATTGGTAAACTAACATGTCCCTACTACTAACCAGAAACAAAGCATAAAAATAGCTTTAGAACCAGAAAATAAAATGTATCAAACTACAGAGATTTGTGATTTGTTTTTGATTCATGGTAATTTTTTCTGTTTACATCCCTACTGCTGTCCGTTCTCCTGTATGCTTCAGCCAGTACGAGCATGTATGCAATTATACTCTGAAACAACAAAATCTGAATGAATCCTGGCGATACTATTGTTACGGGTGATGTAGTACAGGGGTTATGAAACAAGTTGTGGATTTATGTCCTCCTTGTTACCTTAAGCACTGCATGAGTGGAAGCACTGCCCAGTGGCACTAATATCCCTGCAGTTAATCACACTATGCAGGGATTTCTTCAGTGGTATGATAGCTCTAATGTCTGCATATTTGCAACCATGCTGGGAAGCTGGCAGTTGCTAGACTATATAGTGATCAAAAATAATACAAATCGTTTTTCTATATATCCACATTTGAAGACAGCAGTAAAAGTATGTCTCACATCTGCTGCTACTCATGACCAGGGGTGATTCATAAATATTTCAGCTTCCATGGCCAAGTCTACATAGTAGAATTCATCAGCAAAGGGATTTGGTATCTGGTTTCACTCCTATCGGTTGCACGTTAGTGTCCTTACTGCACTTAGGGAGGTGATATGTGGATTTATGAGTGTACTTGTATGCACAGTATACCAGTACTGGATGTGTCTTTCCACTTCTTTATTTAAACCCGTGTGTTGTGCTACATTCTTTCTTTTCATATATTAATGTTGTTGCTTAGCTGTGATATGCAGCGTAGCACATCACCTTTACAAGAACTCTGTGTATTTGCATAAGATTATAGGTGCAATAGGCCTGCAGTCGCAGACATGTAAATATCTGCCACAACTACACATTTTATTCTGTGATTCAGATCCTTGTGTATCTCAGAAGATGGTGTAGGCCTTCATCTACATATCTTCTCCATACATGACCTATTCCAGTTATGTAGTAGTGTATGCGGGTATTCTGGTCGACAGGCAATTTTACGAATTTCATAGAGTTATGATATATGTTTTTTATTTTATGTCCATCCTAAATCATTGCTGGCAGCATTTGTGAATCCTGCTTTTAGTTATCTCAGATATATTGTGTAAATATATCACAAGGTACTTCAGCATTCATAGAAATGTCATGAATGCCTGTTTACCTTTTGTTTTTTGCATCTGCATTACTGCTACACCTTTCCATAACCTATGTACATCTGATTTATCAGTCTTATTCTACACTTGTCATTATTTAATTTAAAGTTGCAATGCCTCAGTCTGTGCAGAAGCTCTATCAGTCTTTTGTCATATTATTCTTGTCTCTGATTCCAGATGAATAAATTACCAATTATGTTCTTACCAGTTATATTTATAACACTTATGTTTTTTAGTTACATGTGCTCTTTGGAATGTCTTTGTTGCTGACTACATATGAGATATCTCCCAAATTTAGTCTTTCCTCAAGGCATAAATGTAGATAGTTTGGAGCTTTATAGGTTTAGCTCTGCCAGAATTTACATGAGATAATGGAATGCAACCTTTAGCAGAGATGAAAACACTTACTCGGCTGTAAGCAGGGGAAATGTTTTATTTTAATAACATTCCTCAGATTTGAAAGCTAAAGGGAAATGCAAATCTTATCATGTTTTGTAACACTGAGCCTATTATTCATCTATTCAGTTAACTATTCAGTTAACTTTTCCTTTTAATGGTGTCTAAGTTTTTCAGTCATCACAGCTCATGCTCAGTTATGCTCCTAAGATCTACCAGTACTTTCTTGGAGCAATATTACCTGCTTAGCATCTTGTCTTATCTGAATAATGACATTCCTCTGTTAAGCTATTGAAGTCTATACATAAATCAGCATACTCATGTAAGATTATCTATGCTATGGCTCTGAACAGTATTCAAAGATGGCTCTGCAATTGTATTATATCCTGTACACAATTACCATGTAACAATAAACTGTGAATTATATTTTACCCTGCCCAACTTCTGATAAGCCAAACCAAAAAAATATATATATTAATCAAATTAACTTTCTGATCCAGTGTTGCTGTCTGAATGATATTAGATTTTTTTTACAGTCCCATACTACTAGCTTTTGACCAAGTGGCTTGACTTCATCAGCAACGTGCAAAGTGTTTTCATTCTTGGACTTCACTATCCTAATGCCATATAGATATTTTTGACCTTGTATTATGCTCATAACCTGAGTGTAACTTACATTCACCACTTGGTTAATTAATTTTAAGCATCTCCTGTCTTCATTGTTGTTGCACTGATCATTTTCTGATTTCACAGAAGCAGCCATTCCCATTATAATAGAGCCTGCATGGAACTATTAGTCAAATCTGGACTCAAAAGCATTCAGATTATTTGAACCCTTATTTTCCATTGAACATATTTGCAAAAATGCTTCTTTCTGCCACAGTATCTACAAAACTGATTAATTGCTACGTTTCTTCCTGTAGTGCTTATTATAACCACATCTAATATATGAGGCTTGAATTTTATTTGTGATGTGCATTATGTCAATCTCATGGTTTTCAGTCATTACTGCTACTGCACATTTTTCTTTATACTTCATTTTATTTTATCATTTGAGTCACGTTTTGATCTTACATACTTCCATTTCCTTAGTTAATTACTTTACTATCATATTTATAATGTTATTCACTCACCACAAATTTTCAGTTCTTGAAAAGGCTACGTCTATGACCTTAAAATGCTACTCATTGATTTATTATTTTTGCATCACAGCCTATTATGTCCCTTAGCAGTAGTGCAACTCATCAAACCGAGTCTTTAATAACTTGATTATTTAGCTCTGTAACATAAGCACCTACTGTTTCTATTGGCTCCTGGCATCTTTTAAGTAACTGATAATGAATAATTGGCAGATAATTTTTTTTTCTAATCTCACAATAATTTCTGAATTTCTCCCTTACTGCTATTACTTTCTCTTATTTTTGAAAGGTAAAAACACTAATACCTGCAAGGTTTTTCCCCCTGCAGCATTAGAAACTGGAGGTTAGGAGTTGGCATAATGCTTAATATGTTTATCTTATATGTACATGGTACAAGGCTTGATTATCACCTTGGGCCATTACTTGGTTGTTAGTTAAACATGTAATTGACTGCAGACAGATTGGCTAGTATTTGTCTAGAAACATGGCACAGTGTACCTTTCTCAGCTTCTTGGTTATTCTGTTATCAGTGAGTAACAAAATAACATTTTGGTTCCAAAGCATCTAGTTTTCTGCTAAACTGCCTTGTAGTTATATAATTCCTGATTGCTGTAGCTGGAATACCGTTATTTCAAAAGAACAAAAACCTTTATGGTTTCCCACGAGTTGTGAGAGTGAAAAAACAAAACAAAATAATGGCCTTATTCTAAAAAAGCAAAATAATGTTGAACTATGTGATTGTACTGCACTACAAACTGTTTAATGACTAAAAAACAGATAAAATCATTCAGTTTTGATAACATGCAGAATTCATAATGTTTATCAAGGTGCAGATAAATGACACAAACCAAAAAGAATCACTGTTCCAATGTTCACCAAAACACCAAAAATACAGAACAGATGGAAGAGGCACAAATTCCTTTATTAAAACGACTCTTCAGTCCAATAAAATGCAGAAACAATAAGTTTGACTAAACAGTCCACTACACCAGCACATTTAAAACACTTCATCAGATGGAGACAAATGCATACCTACACAAAAACCACTCCTTATATATTCATCAAAATAATTAAACAATTAGTTAATTAAAGGGAACAAGATACTTAAACATTTAGACTTATAATGCATACAACACATGCATTAAAATATATTATAATGGATTCCCCCCACACTGACCTGATACATTAATGGATTAATAAATTAATATTATTATCAAAATTTAATAAATACTTTATAATAACTTAATCTAATAAAACAAACTAAATTCTTTAATACAACCAGCAAAAGCATTACAGCTTGTGGTATCCTATACTACCAACACTTTATAATGTAAACTGATTTTAATACACATTTAAAATAAGATAAATATAGAAAAATAATAAATAAAAACATAAAATGAAAAAACTTAAAGCTTAGCTGGTCTCAGCTTGGGTACAGGGGCTAAAGAGATGGCATCATTTAGACCTGGAGGTTTATTCGCCTCCAAGGAAAGCTGCCACAACACCTCTTTGTACTCAATCGAAGTTTCCCATAGCCCACCTCTTACATCCTTTTCCACTACTTCCAACACAAAGAAGCTAAATTTAGCTTCCTGGCAAATTAATTTATGTTGGTATAAAGCATTATTAGTACATTTTGTTTTTATCTCATAGTAATGCTCATAAATTCTATTTTTTAACTTTCTTTCCGATTTCCCTATATAAAATGCATCACAATGATCACACAAACCTAAATAAACTATCCCAGAGGTGTGACAGTTCGCAAAATATTTGCTCTGAATAAGTCTGTCCCTGTTCTTCAAAAAAAATTGTTTGCTTAGTACAAATAAAAGGGCATTGGGAACACCTTCCACATTTAAAGGTTCCTAGTTTCCCTTCCTTAACTTTTTTCATACCATATTTACCCTCCAGAATAGTCTTTAAGCTTTTGCCCCTTCTATATGTACATTTCAAAGGTTCTTCAAAGATGCATTTCATATCCGAAATCTGAACAAACCTACACCATTCTTCCTCCAAAATCTTCCTAATTCTAGGTGCACTACCATTATAATCAACTACAAAATTGCCTGTACCCTCACTGTCAAGCTTTGTAGATTTCATCTCATTCAAGACAAAATTTGAACCCAAAATGGGTTTAAATTTGTCATATCTACCTTCCCTAACTTCTCTTTCTATAGGCTCAATAAGATATTTAGGGTAGCCTCGATCCATAAACATATTGTGCAAAATCTTACATTCATCCTCAAAATCACTTTCCCTTGATGTCATCTACCCTCACATATTGTCCCTTAACAATACCTTTTTTCTGATAGTAAGGGTGAGCACTATTAAAAGCCAAATAAGAATTCGAAAATGTTGGCTTTCTAAAAATCTTAGAATAAAAACAACCCTCACTTTTGCCTATAGTAATATCCAAATAATTTAAAAATTCTTTATCCTTATTATAAGTAAATTTTAAAAAATCAGTGGACTCTGAGATATACTTAAAAAATTCTAAAAATTCATCCATCGTGCCCACCCATAAAAAGCATATATCATCCAAGAAACGCTTGTAAAATTTCCAATTATGGGCATATTTTGAATTAATAATAAATTTTTCTTCCCAAGCTGTTAAAATAATATTAACATATGTAGGGGCACATCTTGCACCCATCCCTACTCCCTGAATCTGCTTAAAAAATTCTCCCTCATAATGAATAAAGTTGTTGTTTAAAACTAATTCCATAAAAACTAGGATCAAATAAAATTCATTATTATTAAATTTACCATAATTTATCAGGGCTTCTTCAAACCACATCATCCCCTCATTATGGGGTATAGATGAAAAAAGGTCCACTATATCAATAGTTATAAAAGTAATATTGTCATCATACAAATCCTGAGTTATACTGGTCCCAAGAGTCTTTAACAGTCCCCTGGCCTCCCGTAGGACAAGACCTTCGCTTTACCTCCAACCATCTCGCCAGTGGTGCAGTAACTGAGCCCAGCAACAATAGGTCTCAAAGGGGTCTTCCAAGTCTTTATGTACTTTTGGTATCCCAAAATAGAGGGACTTTAGGTTTCTCAACGTGAAGGTATTTAAAAGTTTCAACATCAATAGAGCGTCCATAAGCAAGTCATTTAAAACCACATATATTTTTTTATTACCTATATTAATCTCATTTAAAGAGGCTCTGACATATTTGTCTAAATCATCTAAAATTTCCATCATCTTAGCTTCATATACAATATTATCCATAATAACAGAACCTCCACCTTTATCTGGTTTCATAACTCTCACTGTAGTGTCCTCCCTAAATTCCTTTAATAACCCATATTCTTCCTTAGTGAGGTTTTATGTAATATTGTTCCTTGGGAGCTCAGCTCTAAGTCTACTCTCCATTAAGGCCTCAACATTTCTTAATTGTGGGTGTAAAGGTGGGTTGAACAAACTTTTCCTTTTCAAAACCTCACATTTCTCCCCAGTACTAGCATGTCCCTGAAAAAACAGTTCTAAATTTTTCTTTCTTAAAAATAACTTGAGGTCAATCAACACCTTACTAATATCCGTGTTAGGAACAAATTTAAGACCTTTTGATAGTAACGAAAAATGTGCTTTATTTAATTCATATTTACTATAATTGTAAATAATATAACCCTGATATTTATTGATGCAGCCTTGGGAAAAAATAAAATCTGTGCTGATACAATTACTAAACATATGTTCTTCTATCAATTCCACTGCTGAAATCTCTTGTTGCTGCTGTTGTAGTTGTTGTTCTGCATGCCCCTTGCCCCTATATACCCCCCATACTGGTAGTTTTTTTGCTGGTAATTTCTTATTCTCTCTGACCTCCTTAAAGTGGGGTATTCATCCAAATTATTCAGATCACCTACTTCATCTTCTCCATTTGATACAAAGTGCTCATTCCCTCTCCTATCCGTACCAAAATCATTATGGTTTCTGTATGGAAAATATCTTGGTTTGAGATAACACACTTTGTCCTTATATTCTTTAATGTCTCTATCTAACTTCCTACCTTTCCTAATATATGCTTTATTAATATTATTATCAATCTTCTGCAACATATCGTAATACTGTCTCTGCCCTTCCTCTACTGAAAATAACAAATCTTCTGCAATTTTCTGGTTAATACCTTCAATTTTACTAGATAGAATTTTCATTTCCCTTTCATTTTCTCTAATAATGGCTTTTAATATTTCAAACCCGCAATTATCAAAAATTTCTAACAATTCCTGGTGAAAAATACTTCCTTCCTTCACTTTATTAGGATATTTCACCACCCTCAAGCCTTTAGGCACAATTTTTAAACGTAAACATTCCCTCAGGTATGCATTCTCCATATCATAATTTTTGTATTGAAAAAAAACATCATCTACCAATTTTGTATTATAGTCAAACTTCATTTCATAATCTCCCTCATGCTGTGAGGGTAATTTAAAGTCCTTAAAACAATATTGCTTTTGAAAAAAAACTTTTAAAATTAATTTTGCGACTCTCACCAGTCTCTTTGTGTCCATTACTATTATTTGTCCTTTCGTTGTTAGAGCCAGCACCCACAGCATTTTCTGACCTAAAAAACGTTGGTACATCCGAACTGATATCACCATTAGTAACGCTTGCATGAGATTTCTGTGTTCTGTTACGCCCGTTAGAGAAAGAAATTCCTGCCATTCACCTAGTGAGCATTTCCTGGTTCCCTGGAACACCGTAGATGATGTCAGAAAGGGCTGGCTTGCAGGAGTCAGCAGCTCAATAAGCTGCGATAACTGGTTCAAAAGCATGTCGAACTTGTCAGATTCCACGCCCCTCCGCTGAGGAGAATTTGTAGCCTCTTCAGATTCCATATAGACAACAACACAAACCAAAAAGAATCACTGTTCCAATGTTCACCAAAACACCAAAAATACAGAACAGATGGAAGAGGCACAAATCCGTAATCCACACGAATTCCTTTATTAAAACGGCTCTTCAGTCCAATAAAATGCAGAAACAATAAGTTTGACTATACAGTCCACTAACGCGATTACACCAGCACTGTGTTTTCGTTTAAAAAACTTCATCAGATGGAGACAAATGCATACCTACACAAAAAACACTCCTTATATATTCATCAAAATAATTAAACAATTAGTTAATTAAAGGGAACAAGATACTTAAACATTTAAAGGGGTAAGACTTATAATGCATACAACACATACATTAAAATATATTATAATGGATTCCCCCCACACTGACCTGATACATTAATGGATTAATAAATTAATATTATTGTCAAAATTTAATAAATACTTTATAATAACTTAATATAATAAAACAAACTAAATTCTTTAATACAACCAGCAAAAGCATTACAGCTTGTGGTATCCTATACTATCAACACTTTATAATGTAAACTGATTTTAATACACATTTAAAATAAGATAAATATAGAAAAAAATAATAAATAAAAAACATAAAATGAAAACACTTAAAGCTTAGCTGATCTCAGCTTGAGTACAGGTGCTAAAGAGATGGCATCATTTAGACCTGGAGGTTTATTCGCCTCCAAGGAAAGCTGCCACAACAGCTCTTTGTATTCAATCGAAGTTTCCCATAGCCCACCTCTTACATCCTTTTCCACTACTTCCAACACAAAGAAGCTAAATTTAGCTTCCTGGCAAATTAATTTATGTTGGTATAAAGCATTATTAGTACATTTTGTTTTTATCTCATAGTAATGCTCATAAATTCTATTTTTAACTTTCTTTCCGATTTCCCTATATAAAATGCATCACAATGATCACACAAACCTAAATAAACTATCCCAGAGGTGTGACAGTTCACAAAATATTTGCTCTGGATAAGTCTGTCCCTGATCTCCAAAAAAATTGTTTGCTTAGTACAAATAAAAGGGCATTGGGAACACCTTCCACATTTGAAGGTTCCTAGTTTCCCTTCCTTAACTTTTTTCATACCATATTTACCCTCCAGAATAGTCTTTAAGCTTTTGCCCCTTCTATATGTACATTTCAAAGGTTCTTCAAAGATACTTAAATCCGAAATCTGAACAAACCTACACCATTCTTCCTCCAAAATCTTCCTAATTCTAGGTGCACTACCATTATAATCAACTACAAAATTGCCTGTACCCTCACTGTTAAGCTTTGTAGATTTCATCTCATTCAAGACAAAATTTGAACCCAAAATGGGTTTAAATTTGTCATATCTACCTTCCCTAACTTCTCTTTCTATAGGCTCAATAAGATCTTTAGGGTAGCCTCGATCCATAAACATATTGTGCAAAATCTTACATTCATCCTCAAAATCACTTTCCCTTGATGTCATACGGCTACCCCTCACATATTGTCCCTTAACAATACCTTTTTTCTGATAGTAAGGGTGAGCACTATTAAAAGCCAAATAAGAATTCGAAAATGTTGGCTTTCTAAAAATCTTAGAATAAAAACAACCCTCACTTTTGCCTATAGTAATATCCAAATAATTTAAAAATTCTTTATCCTTATTATAAGTAAATTTAAAAAAATCAGTGGACTCTGAGATATACTTAAAAAGTTCTAAAAATTCATCCATCGTGCCCACCCATAAAAAGCACATATCATCCAAGAAACGCTTGTAAAATTTCCAATTATGGGCATATTTTGAATTTATAATAATTTTTTATTCCCAAGCTATTAAAATAATATTAACATATGTGGGGGCACATCTTGCACCCATCCCTACTCCCTGAATCTGCTTAAAAAATTCTCCCTCATAATGAATAAAGTTGTTGTTTAAAACTAATTCCATAAAAACTAGGATCAAATAAAATTAATTATTATTAAATTTACCATAATTTATCAGGGCTTCTTCAAACCATATCATCTCCTCATTATGGGGTATAGATGAAAAAAGGTCCACTATATCAATAGTTATAAAAGTAATATTGTCATCATACAAATCCTGAGTTATACTACGCAAAAGGTCCCAAGAGTCTTTAACAGTCCCCTGGCCTCCCATAGATAAAGACTTTAGCTTTACATCCAACCATCTCGCCAGTGGTGCAGTAACTGAGCCCTCTGAAGCAACAATAGGTCTCAAAGGGGGTCTTCCAAGTCTTTATGTACTTTTGGTATCCCAAAAATAGAGGGGACCTTAGGTTTCTCAACGTGAAGGTATTTAAAAGTTTCAACATCAATAGAGCGTTCCATAAGCAAGTCATTTAAAACCACATATATTTTTTTATTACCTATATTAATCTCATTTAAAGAGGCTCTGACATATTTGTCTAAATCATCTAACATTTCCATCATCTTAGCTTCATATACAATATTATCCATAATAACAGAACCTCCACCTTTATCTGGTTTCATAACTCTCACTGTAGTGTCCTCCCTAAATTCCTTTAATAACCCATATTCTTCCTTAGTGAGGTTATATGTAATATTGTTCCTTGGGAGCTCAGCTCTAAGTCTACTCTCCATTAAGGCCTCAAAATTTCTTAATTGTGGGTGTAAAGGTGGGTTGAACAAACTTTTCCTTTTCAAAACCTCAGATTTCTGCCCAGTACTAGGATGTCCCTGAAAAAACAGTTCTAAATTTTTCTTTCTTAAAAATAACTTGAGGTCAATCAACACCTTACTAATATCCACCTTCGTGTTAGGGACAAATTTAAGACCTTTTGATAGTAACGAAAAATGTGCTTTATTTAATTCATATTTACTATAATTGTAAATAGTATAACCCTGATATTTATTGATGCAGCCTTGGGAAAAATAAAATCTGTGTTGATACAATTGCTAAACATATGTTCTTCTATCAATTCCACTGCTGAAATCTCTTGTTGCTGCTGTTGTAGTTGTTGTTCTGCATGCCCCTTGCCCCTATATACCCCCCATACTGGTAGTTTTTTTGCTGGTAATTTCTTATTCTCTCTGACCTCCTTAAAGTGGGGTATTCATCCAAATTATTCAGATCACCTACTTCATCTTCTCCATTTGATACAAAGTGCTCATTCCCTCTCCTATCAAAATCATTATGGTTTCTGTGGAAAATATCTTGGTTTGGGATAACACACTTTGTCCTTATATTCTTTAATGTCTCTATCTAACTTCCTACTTTTCCTAATATATGCTTTATTAATATTATTATCAATCTTCTGCAACATATCGTAATACTGTCTCTGCCCTTCCTCTACTGAAAATAACAAATCTTCTGTAATTTTCTGGTTAATACCTTCAGTTTTACTAGATAGAATTTTCATTTCCCTTTCATTTTCTCTAATAATGGCTTTTAATATTTCAAACCCACAATTATCAAAAATTTCTAACAATTCCTGGTGAAAAATACTTCCTTCCTTCACTTTATTAGGATATTTCACCACCCTCAAGCCTTTAGGCACAATTTTTAAATGTCAACATTCCCTCAGGTATGCATTCTCCATATCATAATTTTTGTATTGAAAAAAAACATCATCTAACAATTTTATATTATAGTCAAACTTCATTTCATAATCTCCCTCATGCTGTGAGGGTAATTTAAAGTCCTTAAAACAATATTGCTTTTGAAAAAAACTTTTAAAATCAATTTTGCGACTCTCACCAGTCTCTTTGTGTCCATTACTATTATTTGTCCTTTCGTTGTTAGAGCCAGCACCCACAGCATTTTCTGACCTAAAAAACGTTGGTACATCTGAACTGATATCACCATTAGTAACGCTTGCATGAGATTTCTGTGTTCTGTTATGCCCGTTAGCGAAAGAAACTCCTTTCGCGCCATTCTCGTGCTTCGACCTAATTTATTATTTTTTTCTATATTTATCTTATTTTAAATGTGTATTAAAATCAGTTTACATTATAAAGTGTTGGTAGTATAGGATACCACAAGCTGTAATGCTTTTGCTGGTTGTATTAAAGAATTTAGTTTGTTTTATTAGATTAAGTTTTTATAAAGTATTTATTAAATTTTGATAATAATATTAATTTATTAATCCATTAATGTATCAGGTCAGTGTGGGTGGAATCCAGTATAATATATTTTAATGTATGTGTTGTATGCATTATAAGTCTTACCCCTTCAAATGTTTAAGTATCTTGTTCCCTTTAATTAACTAATTGTTTAATTATTTTGATGAATATATAAGGAGTGGTTTTTGTGTAGGTATGCATTTGTCTCCATCTGATGAAGTGTTTTAAACGAAAACGCAGTGCTGGTGTAGTGGACTGTATAGTCAAACTTATTGTTTCTGCGTTTTATTGGACTGAAGAGTCGTTTTAATAAAGGAATTCGTGTGGATTAAGGATTTGTGCCTCTTCCATCTGTTCTGCAGATAAATGAGATAGAAATTATGGCTATTTCAGTATCCTTGATGAAGTTTACTATGACAGGCAAGTACTGCAAGTAACAGTATCTGGCATATATTTCCCATAATGTTTCATTATGATTGTTACACATGGGTTGGGGGTGTGGCTAATTGTAGAGCAAGATGGCTGCATAGCCTGATAGATCTATTTGACTGACCATGTAAAAAATCCTTACCATTTCATTAATGTAACAATGGATTAAACAGTATAAATCTCACATCAGATTACTTGAGGGTTTGAGCTGTGTGAGTCCCTAGCCACAATATCTGATCCTTCTTTTTTGGACACACACTGTTGCTGGTGTCCATTGGCAGCAAACCACAAAGTGATACAATATACCTACAATACACTAGTCATCTCAAAGTTACAACTCATGCTGTTTGCTATGGCAGAGATGTTGATAAATGAGGATACAGGAGTAATCTGGCTGATATAAGTTAAGCAGCGACATCAGATCAAGGAAGGACAATATAGAAAAAAGTAATTTTAACTAAAATGTGACGAGCAGAACAGCTTCAATTTACATAGCTCTGGCCCTCATACAGAAGAGGCTTCTTTCTTAAAAATAGATAATATTTCACAATGAAAATAATACAACCACTTAAGACTATGGTAGTTGAAAGAATAGACTAAGGGTACGGATCCAGTTAAGGCTTCTAGAACCATACTCACACTGTCCTGTTCCCTAAAACAAAGCTCTTTACTTGATATTGATTGCACTAAGGTGATTGTAGCAAAAGGCAGTTTTCCTTTAACCCCCATGGTATGTAAATGCAATATCCAAGAAAAGCTGACCTTTCTACAATGATATCATGCAAAGAGTAGTCATAGACCAACCTAATTTTGATACATTCTACCGTCAAAGATTTTTGACCTGAGGTTGCTGGGGAACAGCATCATGGCTGGGTATTCCTTCTGTGTTTAAGATTGAGCAAGTTGACTGAGTTAAAGGAAATCAGGTGGACTCTACATGTGTACACAGGCAGATCACACTTCAGGTTTTGCACAGTAGCAATAATGCTGGTGCTTAAGGTGGGTATAATTGAAAATTATTTAAATTATTTGGTGATTTCAGGTTTTAGTTGCTTTAGAATGGGTTTTATTATTGCTTGTTTCCACAGTATAGCCATTGTGTTCATGGAGAGCTAAAGGTTGTATATATTGTGAAGGGTGGGAAGTATATCATCTTTGCATAGTACAACAAACCATTAATGGTTTGGTTAAGCCATATACAAAAATGCTGCTTCCAGTATATATCACAGTCCATACATTGCAATATTAGCCTTATATTCAGAAATGCTTGAAGTAGAATTGTTGGATCACTGAGCAATTATCCATTACAACCCATGGGTATATCAGGATTTACTCACGACTAGTGTGCTTTGATCACGAGAGCAAAGCCTGAGAGATTAAACAAAGCCAACAGTGAGTAATTCCTGATATGCCCTCAAACAGAAGTGGATTATTGTTATTATACAATTACATTATTTAGGAAGGAAATTGCTTTCCTTTCTTAAATTACATATTTGTATTATAGCCCTTCAGTCTTCTTCCATGTTGTCTTCTGTGTGCTGATGTACTGCCTATGTGTATGGGACTTCTGTTTCCATGCTTGCATAGTAGACCAATGCAGTGCAAGAGAAGCAACAGAGAAAACAAAATTTCTGTTGCTGTTTTATTTTTTAACTGTTAAAAAGGAGAGATTTTGTGAGGGACAGTGCAAAAACAGAAGGAAAATTAGGTAGGTTTCTGTTTCTTCGGTTTTGTAGAATGTACCTGAATGTCCTTATTTTTTGCTCTGTCCTTTGGCAAGTGCCAACAGAAGGTCTGTCTATTCAATAATTCTTAAGCAGCCAGACTTTTTTCTATTGGTATATGCCCGATTTAAAGTGTGTTTTTGAATAGTAATGTGCATTTATTATATAATTGCTTCATTCATTACGATACAAATAAAAAATGCGGAAAAAAAGTTTTATTAACCTATGTTACAAGTTAGACCAATGTGTGAACTAACAAAAGTATGTGTTGTTGTTGTTTCATATAACACTCAAATTACGAAGGGCACTTTATTCCATTTAAATTGCTCAAAAAGTTGTCCCCTGCTTTCAGGAGCAAATTCATACAAGTATGTAATGTTTGCAGATCATTTAATGGAGTATATATGTATACATGACAAGCAGTTATATAAGAATGACAATGCAGAACACAGAAACAAGATTCTATAAATGAAGCAGAGGTGTAGTTTTTAAAAACAACTCAAGCCTCCTAATTTTCTAATAAAGATACTGATATATTGATCTGTATTAACATCACGGTAAAAGAAAAACTGCAGGACTCACTGAAGTCTTCAGCAGTCTACAGGCAGTTTTCTTCTAGCCTGCTTGTACTACAGGTTATATTATCAGGTTGCTTGGCAACAATTCTTTAGCAAAATAAAACATAAAGGGCTATGGGCATTCTCTATGAAAATGTAGTTTATGTTGCTTCTCTTGCACGTTCATAAATAATGACACAAAGACATTTGGTAACTCACATAATGCCATGTTAATACAGAAAACTTAAAAATGCAACAAATCATTAAGCAAGAGTTTCTTGTTTTCATGTTTAGACTTCACAATATATACACTAACAGACACATTCACATGTCTATGTGTGCATGCGTGTGTATACATGTACATACTCTTGTGTGCATGCATAGATACACACACACACACACACACACACACACACACACACACACACACACACACAAAAAAAACTCACAGAAACGCAAGGCTATTCAAGTTCTCACACTTCCTTTATTTTGCTTCTAATTATTTTCCTGATTTAAGTATATTACAAAATGTATTTATTAATTTCTTAACCAAGTAAAGAATTTAAAATAAATAAATAAATAAACACACAGATGTGAAATGAAATTAAATGATATACAGTCCTATCCATTGGTCTTTTAAAGGTGCTTCCTACTATGGTTCTCTTTTCCTTTAAAAATTATTTTATATAATCCAGTTGTATAGAGAATTCTTCACAAATTCTGCTAATTTATACATTCTTTAAGTATACAACATAACTTGAATTTAAACAGTGCTTTTGGTTAGGGTAACCTGCTTCTGATTATTTTTTGCTTTGTCCTTGAGTTTTTCAGAACAAAGAGGTTAAGGATAATGAAATGCATGCTGCGTCTTTACTGTTTTACTGGTAGTGCCAACACTAATTTACTGGCAACACCTAATTAAGTTCCCCATTGGCTGACTAATTATTTTTACTTATAGAGCATTGCAAAATGTTACACATTTTTATGTCTCTGAGAGACAGCAATCTCAGAGGTGATTTAGGACACAAATTGCATGTTTGTGGGGACTGTTCTATCAGTTTTCAGAGAAGTCTATCAGTTCTAACTTGTCTATCCATGTGATATGCTGAATTACAGTAGATTTCTATCAGGTATCACTCCAAATGAAAAAAAAAGAATATTTCCATGATGTGCTAGCGCTTGAAATGGAAACAGGCTCTCTATCTCACACACACACACACACACACACACACACACACACACACACACACACACACACACACACACACACACACACACACACACACTATATATTTATTTTTTTTATGGTCCGATCCTTTTATTTAGAATTCACCAAAAAGACTTTTCTCATGTCACTTTAACTGCTAATACCACTGCCTCAAAACATTTAATACTTGCCAGAAATTATTAGAAGTAACAATAAAATAAGTAAATGACATCACAACACAACATTCATTTTTGATTGGCTTTCACAAATTAAAAATGGAGTCAATAGATACTTCTCGAGTTGAAATAATTTTTGCCATTGGCAGGTTTACAATCAGGATTCAGCTGGTAGGGTGCTACTGGCTAGCAGATGCTGCTAGCAAAGGAAGCATGCAGAGAAACAGAGGCAGGGTAATACCTCAAAAGGGACCACCCCACAAAAAAAAATCTCAAATGCAGACATCAACAGGGTTGTGACTTTACCTGCTGAAATTATTTTTATTTCATTCAGACCCAAATGGCACATGCGTCTTGAGGTAAATTTCATTCTGACATATAAGATCAATGAGCACAACTAGTGAAACACTCGTGTCACTTTAGGAAGCTGGACCAAATTGGTATCCAAATGACTGAGATCCAAATAAAAAGTCACCCATCTTTTTCCACATTTCTCAGGCTGCCACTACCTGAACTCAACTACCTTTAATGTATGTGCAAGCAAAAGAAGGAAGACTGAGGTACGGTGACAAAATAGCATCAACAGCTGTAGTCTGCAACTGTGTACATGCTATGATTGCTGGGCTATAGTTTGCTCTGAGACTGTGGCCCGATTTGCCACATTTTGATCAGAACTACAAAATAAGCAAGCAAAATAAAAGAAAAAAATAAATTAGTCATTGCAGACTACAGATATCAAGTAACAAGACATTTAATATTATTTCTACAAACAAGTACAATATTTTAAGATGCCTGAACTAACAGGGTTCTCATCAGCCTCCCATATCTCTTGGAGCTCTTATTTACCTTTATTATTGTAAGTCCAATTAACCAGAGGACAGTGCCTATAATTAAACATACTCTGCTGCTTATTTAGTTCTGCAGTGCCTATCGTAGACACTGTTTGTACTTCCTTGCTCCTGTCCACAAACATTACATGCACTTAGTGCTAACTATCACTACTTCCTCTTCTTAGATTGTAAGGACTCCTGTCAATCACTTTGTTTATTATGAGTGGGTAGATGGACTATACCACAAGGACAAAGCCAGGCAAATGTCATATCATACGTTTTTAAAGTACATTTATTTAGTGCAAAAAGATGTGCTAATATTTTGTTTAAAATTTGGCACATTTATCATGTTTATATTTTTATTTATGCATTGACTTTTTTAATTCAAGTTAAAGCAAAAATGCAAACCTGAACCTACTGGATAAAAAAAAAAGAAAAGAAAAAAGAAAAAAAACACCTTATTCAAAACAGTACTTTTGTTTTGAATAAAGATGTTTTTATCAGATGTTTTCAACCTGTGATTTTGCTACAAAATATATATATTATTTTATCTAAAAATGGAAGTTAACAGGAGTCTGACTTTCATTTTTTTAAGTTTTGGGCTAGTATTCACCATCAGGGGCATTGAATAATGACTTAAAGGAGAACTGCACCCACAGACTCAAAACATATGTTTATTTCATCACAGTTTGGTGTTTCCTACATTTTAACACCACTCTAGGACTGTTTACATGTTTTTAGATATTTTTATATATAATTTCTGAGTCTGATCACATGGGGTCTGGCATCTTGAAGTAATTCTGATTGTTTAGTCTGCCTCTAGGTATCCCACAATGCAGTGCTCGTCTGTAAAAAATTACATCACACAGGCCTCTTTCTTCCTAAAGTTCCTCTCACTGCATTGATTTTATATTCATACACTGCTATCTTTCAGTCAGATAGTTTTATTCAATGACTGCTTAAAACACAAACAGTGCAAATGCCACAGAACAGACTTTCAAAGTGTTTTTTACTGCTGCTTCTTTTTAGAATGACTAAACTGCAGTTCTTTTGTGAAACCTGAATTGTACTACTTTGACTCATCTCCCACCACCCTCCACACATAACTTCCCTAGCCATCAAAGTTCTAAGGGTAATTTGAGCTGTTACCTGCTGTGACTGACAACTCACAGCAGAAGACTTGACTCATGTACTGTTTCCTTGTTCTATCCTTTACTTTCTGTGAAGGAACAAGGAGCTGTGACATCACAGCATGGGTATGTTTTTAGGATGGTCATGGTGATGTCAGTTTGGGGAGGGAATTGTCCAGAAAACTACCTGTATTCAGTGGCCTTGATGACATCAATGAATTGCAAACTTTTCCAGGGCAGGATTAAAGTGAAACCACCCCAGTACAGTAAGGTACTGTTCTAGTGGAGAGAAACAGTCAATTTAAAATATTTTAAATGCTGTGTTGTTGTTTATTCATAGCAGGGACTATAAACAGGGAGAAAAAGAACAGAGAAGTTGAGCATTTAATAACAGAATCCCGTTGTTGTCCTTTAAGGTTATCTACAAATATCAATGTTACACAGATATGCAAATACAGTCAGGAAAAGTAATTTACAATGAATATGGAAAAGTTAAGTCTTTTTTGAAAATATGCCCATTTTTCACAAAATAGTAAGTTCCACAAAGTTCAGAATTATGAAGTTGTGAATTACTTCTCCAAAGCCTGAGGGTTCTTGTTACTTTTTGTTTAATATTGTGGGTGCACGTGGCTAAGTGCAGCCACATTTAAAACATTTAAGGAAAGGTGTATAACCTGATGGTTTCATTGAAGAATAGAAAGGGGAGATAGGAAAGACTGAAAAGGGGAGGCAAACAAAGAGGGGAGCATGCAAGGAAAACATCAACAGAGATTATGCTGGAGGAGGTGGGAGAGGATAGGCACTATATTTTTGTTGGGGGATAGAAGAAAGGATAAGTGAAGAAGGGCAGAGGAAGTACCAGCTGGAGTCCCAGTCCATAGACCCCCAAACACATCCAGTGCCAGGTGGTGTTACAGTTGAGAACCCTGATTTGACAGGGTAGGAACCTGTGTTGTTATAGTGGTTAACACCAAATGGGAGAGCATGTCTTCCACATGATAAAGAGAGGCTTTGATTTGTTAAATTCTCCTATCAACTGACTCCAGAAGTATGTCCTCTACCAAGCTCCAAATCCCCCTTTCGGTGAGGCTTGCCAGGTTGCCACATGCCAGGGTGACTGCAGGACTAGTGCATCCACCTGTACCATGTGAGGATTTCCCCAGATGGGCAGAGGGTGAGTGTTCCCTAGCCTGGGAGGTACATGCCCAGCCTGCTCCTGAGGGATTTGAATCTGTAAAAAAAGGAAAATGAATGGGATAGAAACAAAATAATAAAGAAGAAAGCAATGTATAATCAAAATAAGAAAAACAGAGAAAAAAAGGGATGAAAAGAGACAAAAGCAAACATGCACAATAAATCCACACGTTTGCATATCATTTCATATACTATTGAAAACTTACAGTAAAATCTTTATTGGAGTACAACTTGTGTATGTGAAGTGCTTATGCATACAATGGAAGTAGTCATTTGGGAAGTGATTCTGTATTTGGGGAAAAATGATATGCAAAGTGCTTTTGATTCAGATGATTCATATGGCAAGTGCTTGTTACTACTTGAAGGGGAGTGTGTATCTCTCAAGTTATGTACATACAATACATTCAATACAATACTAAAAATACCCAATTGTAATTATTAGAAGTAAGTAATGCCACTTATATTTAACATATTTGTAGCATTAGCTTTAACTGTAATAGCTTCAGTTGCATTTCTTTCATCTGCAAAGTTGTAAAATTATTTTCCTTATGACCAATGTAAAAGAGTACAGAAATTATACATGGATATATTTCTCTTTTTTACAGTAATGTAATGATTTCAAAAACCTTTTTATGCTTACTATACTTATTACAAACTAGTAAAACTGAATTATTTTGGACTTTTGTTAAACTCAAACAGAAGATTTAACCAGCCTTTTTAGTCTTCGTTGCTGTTGCTGGCAATTAAACTCTTATTTCTTCCTCTGCTGTAATTAGAAAAGAGAAGTCAATTTTCATTTACCTGTACTTGCACTTGTTTTACACACACACACACACACACACACACACACACACACACACACACACACACACACACACATATATATATATATATATATATATATATATATATATATATATATATATATATATATATATATGGATCTACTATATTTGATCGAATTCCATTTGGTCGAAAATGATTTCAGGCAGCCCACTTCACTGAAACCTCATTTGGCTGAAAGCACATTTGTTTGAATTACATTTGGTCGAAAATGGTCCAAAGCCCCTGCCCCACTGCAGTGCGACCCTGGAGTGAGAATATAAAGTTGGGGGGGGTGGGGGGCACAGCCCCCCACATAGGGGAGTGTGGGGGTCGTAGCCTCCCACATAATTGCAGTTTATGCACTATGATATACATGTTTATCCATTAAAAATACATTAAAACATGTAACATAGGTAAAAATGTGTTGCAAAATGGGGGGCTATGCCCCACACCACCTAATGTGGAGGGCTGTGCCCCCCACACACCCCCTAACTTTATATTCTCACTCCAGGGGTGCACTGCATTGGGGCAGGGTCTTTATACCATTTTCAACCAAATTTAATTCGAACAGATGTGCTTTCAGCCAAATGAGGTTTCAATGAAGTGGGCTGCCTGAAATCATTTTTGACTAAATGGAATTCGACTAAAAGCAGTAGACCCATATATATATATACATATATATATATATATATATACATATATATATATATATATATATATATATATATATATATATATATATATATATATATATATATGGGTCTACTTCACATGACTGAAATCTCTTCTGACTGGCTTTCATTTGGCAGAGACCACAATACCTAATTTTCAAAATACTGAAAACTCACTTGACTGAAACTCATAATACTGAAAGCTTACAATGCTGAATTTCAAAATACTAACTTTTAAACCATAGACATGCACACTTACAACACCAATGACTAACTCTTTCCGGAACTTAAAAACTACTTACAGAAAACAGATGATATAAAACCAAACTAGGTGTGCCCCCCACACCCCCCAACTGTATATACTAACTCCAGGATCACACTAAAGTGGGGAAAAGGGCATATACGTTTTACCTACCTTACAGTAGTCTACACGGTGCCACTACTGCTGGGAATGCACAAAACATCCGCCCTATTACTTTAGATACTTCCCATTAAAATGTAAACACATACCCGCATTTAGAAACACTACATCACTACTTTCTTCATGACTATTGGTATTCTGACAATCAGCACTATAAGTTACAGTAATTCTTTTCACAAGCAAGTCACAGGAAAGGGGAAACCCACATCATGTCTATGGCTTACAATTCAGTATAATAAGATTCAGTCAAATGAGTTTTCATTATTTTGAAAATTCAGTATTATGGCCTCGGTCAAATGAAAGTCAGTCAAATGAGATTGCAGTCATGTGAAGTAGACCCATGTGTGTGTGTGTGTGTGTGTGTGTGTGTGTGTGTGTGTGTGTGTGTGTGTGTGTGTGTGTGTGTGTGTGTGTGTGTGTGTGTGTGTGCGTGCGTGTGTGTGTGTGTGTGTGTGTGTGTGTGTGTATTCCTGTTAAAGCAATAACTCATTTGTTTCATTTTTCTTTTCTCTTACATATACCTACCTGTATGAATTGATACAATACTGTCATGTAAGCATATTTCTCAACTGTCCAGATTTTTGTCTGATGTTTTTGCTCTGTTGCTCAAAAAAATTGTGTTTTTCTGGCAAATCACTGAGATGAAAGTCACTAAATAATGACAGGCATTTGAGTTTCAGAGTTCACATGCAATACCTTTAATTCTATAAGGTTTATAAGAGCAATTTTTAAAAATCTGTCCCTATTTTTCAGCCTTTGATCCCCCACTATGTTTGGCTTTGTCCAGATTTCTTGGACTAAGAGGTTGAGAGTTATGCATGCAAAAAATATAAATGTATGGAATGTGTGTGGAATGTTGTTTTCAAAATACTGTGATGTGCATGTAACACTGTTCAGGTATAACTTATTCATAAATACAGAAATGTAGCAATTCATGGGTTTGAATTACCTTTGCTAAGCAAATGTGTCTGATTTGATAGGTAATGTGGAAGTAAAACAACATTTCTCAGTAAAGTTTGTGCTGGTTTTTCACTTAGTACAGTAACCACCACCCCCTCCCTCTCTCCCCTAACCTTCAGTCTAACTAGGGTGTAGTGTTAGACTTCAGCCATGTTGTACGTGCAGGTAGAAATGCGTCTGAACAAACAACTGTGTTAAGCAAATGTTTTAATTTTATTTCTATGGCCTACACAAAACTAACTTCATGCAATGTAATTACTAAGTCAATTTATGCAATAATAATGCATTCTAATGTGTAATTGTGATTTTATGTTCATTATTTATAAATTCATTAACAAATACTTCTTCTTGTAACCCAGTATATGATTACAGAGCTACATATACATATTATTGCTTTAATAAACATCACATTTGTATATATTATGAAACTCTAAGACATTATTCATATCCATCTTTTTTTAAAAAGATACAGGGATAATTACACACATGCTCATGATTTCCTCTACATTTCATAATAACATTACAAGTACACATATCTTTCTCAGAAAGTACCACTAGTTATGCCAACTTGTTAAACTTTTCTGTTTTTAATGTGTCAGAAAAATATGTATTAATGTGTGTTTGCTTAATGCTAATTAGAAACTAAATAAGTTAACACGTTTTTCATTCTATCTTATATGCACTGTTTTATATACAGTTGAGTTTCATATGAGACTGAAAAGATGCTTTTTGAAACTGCAGTGTGCTTTCTGAAACTTGCAAGATGCCCTCTGACCTAGTAATTGCTAGCACAGCAATATTCATGTTTATGCCTTTTGGAAATGTACTTGAGAAGCAGGTGATTATCTGCTGGGTCAGGAAAAATGAATGAACAATGCTATATTCTGTAAATGTAATGATTTTAAACAATCATCTCTGTTCGAAGTATGAGAACATGTGCAGCTGCAGAGGTTTAGAGATAACATAGACAAAGGACTGTTAGAGAAATGAACTGCAATCTATACTTGCTTTGTGCTCGAATTAGCCATAATACCTTGAATGGTAACATTGCATATATTTCACTGGTGGTAGCCAAGGCCACATTGTTTTTCTTAGGAAGTTTCTCACAAAAATTGATGGTACCAGCAGAATATTGTAAAAACAATGACTGTGAAGTAATGATGACAGAACTTGTGATTCACTACATCAGCTTGGTAGGCAATGTCTTATTAGAAAATGTATAAAAACACCTGTATTTCCTAATTCTTGTTAGACAAACTCTGTATTAACACGTTTTTGTCTCCTTGCTGCAAGATTAAAGTGCGTTAACCTGAACCTACCGTGTTTTGATTATTTTTAAAGTATATTTTTCCTTTGACAGTTGGAAAGTACCTCTCACTCTAGGCCCAGGTCAAAATTGGGCCCGGTGGCATGTACCCGTACAGAGAAGTGGCCACATCGGCTCTTCTGTTTTGAAAGACCTCCAACTGAATTGTCATTCAAAAGAGCCAGCCACTGTTTCTGATCTGGGATTGGAGGACGAGTCAACGTTCCGGTGGATCAACTCACGGAGGGTCAGGTAAGGAGGAATTTACCTTTTTTCTGTTTTAGATCAGGGACTTGTTACAGTATTGTTTTGTCAGGGAGATTTGCATGTGCAGATCAGGGACAAAAAGACTGCTGTCTTGTCATAGATCAGGGAAACAGAATAGGTAGGCAGTTATTCTAGATAAACTGTGAAAAGGTGTAAAATCGTGGTACCACGTGATAAGAAGGGTTACGTAACAATTTTTAATTTAGCTAAGGCAACATGGGAAATCAGTGCACAAAAAGTTCCCGGGACCCGCCCCTAACCAAAGACATGAAATATATGCAGTTACAGCGTGCCGATAATGTTAAGTATTATACAAAATGGGTTGATAAATACAAATTTGATGGTAATTTAGATAAACCTTCACTTGTTAAACTTGTTAGACAACTTAAAACAGACACAAAAGGTCAGCTAAAAAAGCAACGACAATTAGGAGTCCCTCAGGCACACAGGTGGCTTGAGGAAGCAAACCGCAGGGAACAAAAGATTAAAAATTCAAAAGCAATGTTCTTAGAGAAAGAAGATAATAACTTGGTAATAGCAACAGCCCCTCCTCTGCCCCCTCCGCTTCCCTTACCAGAATATGAAGCGAGTGGACAAGCTGATCCACCTCTGCTATACCCAGCTGTTCCTGCAAAATCAAAACCATTTGTCAGAGATCCTATCGAGTCTAGGTCTCGAACATGCAACTTAAGAGGGGATATTGAAATGTATGAAATTAATAAAAATTCACGAGCTATGAGTGAAGAAGAGATATGTCCACTCATAGAAGTACTAAATCCGCAGGCAGGACAGGCAGGACAGGATCCAACTCTTCTAGTATATACACCGTGGACACTGGAAGACATCCGGAAAGCCACAGAGGGAATTCCCCATCCAAAAGTTAATTTTAGAAAATTCTTAGAAGATTTACAAGGCATAAGGTTAAGTTACCATTTAAATAGAGAAGAAGTAGAGAAAGTAGTTAGACAAATCGTAGGTCCAGACTGGCACATGATCAGTGGCAACTGGAATCCCCATGACGCAGAGCTTAGACCACTCCCACATAGTAACGCAGAACTGGACAACAGAGTAAAAGGTCTGACAGACTGAATATCTGAGAAATGGAAGCCTAGGGCTGATTGGACTTGCATTATTCAATGCATACAACAAGAAGGTGAAACTGTTGATAGATATTATGCCAGATTATTAGAATGTTTTAATAACCATTGTGGAATGCAGGTACCTGAAGATCAAACACATGATTCCCCATATGAGCAACAGCTAAAAAATGCATTTTTAAAAGGCAGTATTGCACCCATTAGCAGCTTTATTACAAAGCACATGGTAGATCATCGTACAAGTAGATTACAGTCATTACTTGAATATGCAAGACATGCCCAAAGACATTTTAATAGTAAAAAGAAAAAGAAAACTCAAGTATTTGCAGTAGAAGACGGATCAGAAGTCTTTGTAGTATAAACTGGGAAGAAGGGTAAGAAAAATACCCAGGTAAACAAACAATCTGATAAGCGATCAGAAGACTTTGAAGAAAGAAAGAAAAGGGGTGAATGTTTCAAATGTGGGAAAAGGGACATTTGGCAAGGGATTGCAGGCAAAATAAAGTAATCACGGAAGATAAGGAGGGTGAGGAATGACTATATGACAGTCAAGAATCACTGGATAGGAATAAACAAGAAAAGACAAATGCAAATGTGATAGCAAGGGTAGAGGATGTGACAGAAGAAATAGAGGATGTACATGAATTCATAGATAATGAAGAAAGTGAAATTTTGGACTTAGCATTATTGAGCTTAGAGCTCTACTTAGCAGACACAAAACCGGAAGTTACACTTCTGGTAGAGGGGAGGGAAGTCAAATTCCTGTGTGACTCAGGGGCTTCACGGACCCTGATACATCCTTCCAAACTACCAGAAAATTCAGAATCACTGGACTACATATTAGTGAAAGCAGCTAATGGACAACTGTATCGGGAGCCACTCTCCCACAACATAGCGATAACTGACCCAGTTTCAGGGATGACCCAGAAAAGCAAAATTGTTGTTTCTGCAAAATGCCCAGTAAATCTCTTGGGCAGAGACCTAATGCAGATATTCAGCATAGCCGTAGTTCCAACTATGCAGGGTATGGAGGCACAGCAACAAATGGATACTTTTGTAGTGCGACCGGAGGGTGAAACATTTTATTGGTACAGCCAGGACTTAGTTATGACTAGTCCAGGGGCAGTAACTGAAGAACTGATAAACGTAGCCATCAGTAAACCCCCCTCCCTTGACACTGATAAACAGCATTTGTTGCATTGCACTCTATATTACTGTAACAGACCAGGACCTGATAAAGAATATGAGCAAGAACTGTTTAGAAACCATGCTAATAGACTAGTATTACAAAATTTGTACTGGGATACAGAAGGGAACAGTGTAGTAAGCTGTTCATTGCCCCAGGAGTTTCTAGCACTTTACAAATCTAATTGATTACCACATGTAAGTTTAAATAAAGATAGAAATTTAAAGTGGGCAAACCTAGGAGAAAAAGTCACAAGGTGGGAAAAACAGACAGTGTTAGAACTCTCTGAGCAAGAAGTACAAAAGCAGAAATTAAATTGGATAACACAGACACACCCAGCTGTGCACTCACAGGCAAGTGAGGATAGCTGAGTAGCACTCTTACTAGAGGAAGAGGAAAAAGCCTTAGAAGACATACCAGAGACTCTCTGGTCAACAGGGAAATCAGATGTAGGACTTATTCGTACAGCATGACCAGTTACTATCACACCAAAATCAGCATTTAGACCTCAAAAGAAAAAGGAATTAAACCTATAATAGCAGCCTTACTTAAGGAAGGAGTCTTAATAGAATCTCCTGATTCACCATGTAATACACCCTTATTTCCTGTTAGGAAAGCAAACGGAGAATGGCGTATGGTCCAAGATTTACAAGCTGTAAATGATGCAGTTATACCCAGGGCACCCACGGTGCCAGATCCACACACTTTATTGAATGATTTGAAACCTCAACAAAAGTATTTTTCTGTGGTAGATATTAGCAATGCATTTTTCTCAATACCGATACACACTGACAGCCAACATTGGTTTGCATTTACATTTCAAGGGAAAAGGTATACATATATGAGACTACCACAGGGATATTGTGAAAGTCCAACAATATTCACAAAAGAAATGGCAAGTAACCTGGCGGGATTTATCCCACCGAAAGGCAGTCAGATTTTACTTTATGTAGACGACATTCTGCTGGCAGCCCCCACCCAGCAAGAATGCAGAGAGGATACCATAGCAATATTACAATTTTTAGCCACTCAAGGACACAAGGTAAACAAAAACAAACTGCAACTCTGGAAAAAACAGGTCAAATACCTGGGATATGTAATATCCAAAGAAGGCAGAATATTATATGAAGACAGAAAAACAGCAATATTACAAGCACCTAAACCAAATACCAAGAAGGAAATGATGTCCTTCCTGGGTACTATTAACTTTTGTCGGAGTTGGATTCCAAACTATGCCTTGGCATCTGCTCCACTGACTAACTTGATATTTAAAAAGCCGATGGCAGCACAAGATTTATTACAGTAGACAGCAGAAGCAGAATCAGCTTTCTGCAAACTGAAACAACTGATAGCTTCTTCCTTAGTTTTAGGATTACCAAACTATCATAAACGATTTTTCCAAACTGTAGACTGTAAGCAAGGTTATATGACATCAGTGTTAACACAACAGCATGGGGACAAACAATGCCCCATAGCTTACTATTCATCACAGCTAGACCCAGTGGCACGATCCTTGCCCCACTGTGTACAAGCAGTAGTCGCAGCTGCAATGGCAGTGCAGGCTTCAGCCTCAGTAGTATTGTTTCACCCTCTCACATTGAGAGTGCCTCATGCAGTCACGATTATTTTACTGCAAGAAAAAGTAGCATATCTTTCTCCTGCTAGACATCTTTCCTGTATGATTATACTGTTGAGCCAACCTCATATGACAATTGAGTGATGCACAACTTTGAATCCATCAACCTTGCTCCCAACCCCTGCAGATGGCAAGCCACACTGCTGCCTGCAGGAGATTGAGCAAAAGACACTACCTAGAAAAGATCTCACAGATGTTCCCTTGGATGATGCCAAGGTGACATACTATGTAGATAGCTCGTGCAGGAGGGGTCCTAAAGGACAGAATCTAGTGGGGTATGCAGTAGTTTCTGATACCGAGATTTTAGAAGCAAAGTCTTTACCACACAACTTATCTGCACAAGCAGCAGAATTGATTGCTTTGACAAGGGCATGTACCTTGGCAAAAGGTCAAAAGGTAAACATTTTTACTGACAGTCAGTATGCTTTTTCTACTGTACATGTTTTTGCGCAGCAGTGGAAAAATAGAGGGATGATAACATCTACTGGTAAACCAATTAACCATGTGCAATTTATTTTAGATTTGTTAGACTCTATTCAGTTACCTCAAAAAGTAGCTATTTGCAAATGCGTAGCTCATACCAAGCAACAGGATAGGATTTCAAAAGGTAATGCAAGGGCTGATACAGCTGCAAAACAAGCAGCTTCAGCTTCAGAAGTTTTTCTTTTGAGTGAGGAATTGCAACCTTCTGAAATTTTAGACTTAGAAATGTTAAAAACAATGCAGACACTTAATACAAATGTAGAAAAACAGAAATGGATAAAACAAGGAGCAATCCTTGAGAAAGGACTGTACATCTCCAAAGAAAAGAAACCAATTTTACCATCTAACTTGTTTAGATATGCAGCTTTGTTGAGCCATGGGCAGTGCCATGTCTCAACAGGGGGGATGATACAGTTAGTGAATCGAGTGTTTACAACGTATGGATTTGCAAACTATACAAAAAATTTTTGTGCAGCATGCCATGTTTGTAACAAGCATCATGCACAAGGGGCACTGAAACTTAAGCAAGGGAGTTTCCCTATACCACCGTATCCATTCCATATTATTTGTATGGATTTTATAGAGCTGAACAAATGTGAAAATAAGAAGTACTGCCTTGTCATTATAGACATGTTTTCCAAATGGGTGGAAGCTTTTCCAACTAAAAATCCATATGCAGCTACTGTTGCAAAAGTCCTAGTTAAAGAAATTATTCCTAGATTTGGCATACCGGAAAAGATTTATAGAGACAATGGCACACACTTTTTAAATCAAACTATACAACAACTTAGCCATTATTTCGGGATTTCTCTGAAAAATCATTGTGCATACCACCCCCAATCTGCAGGATTAGTAGAGAGGCATAATGGGGTTTTGAAAAACAAGCTTAGAAAATTGATTAGTGAGACACAGAAGAACTGGGTGCACTGTTTACCTCTGGCACTGTTGAGCATGAGAACTGTTCCAAATGCAAAAGGGTTAACTCCTTTTGAAGTTCTGTTTGGGAGGGCATATTATACACCTCAATGGAAACCTCTCATGCCTGCAGAGCAGGAGGCTGACAGTTCACTTGCAGGATATATGAGGTGATTTTTGAATAACAAACTTTTGCAGTTAAATTCTGTTTCAGATAAAGAGCAAACAAGACCATCGGAAGCAGCAGTAGCCCCAGGCACATGTGTCTGGGTGAAGGTGGTGAAGAGAAAAAACTGGAGTTCTCTGAAGTGGGAAGGGCCGTACCAGGTACTACTGTTGACACCCACTGCAGTCAAGATCGCGGACCGAGCGTCCTGGATTCATTTGACACACTGTAAACTGGTTAAGAACTTTGAACTGGACAAAAACCTTGTTACTGTTGTACAACGAGAACAAAATGACCAGGTATAGAACAAACAGAAATACAGAACAACCTCAGAAAACTTGCATGATTATTCTGGTAGCTATACTGATAACATTGTTCTTTTTGTTGTGGCCTTTCCTTTTTCCTGCCACAAAAGTTAACTGATTAAACATGATGAGCCGAACATAGACTGGCACCCAAACTTTAACACTTATCAGGCAATTACACATGTGTATGCTGAGACTTTTAATGTTTCGAACTGCTGGATTTTCACAGCCATACCAACAGCATATGGGGGGTTATTAATGACTGCAGTCCCCCTAGGGGTCAATGAGACCTGGGAAAATTTGGTTTATGACACCATAGCTATTAAAGCATATGATAAGGTAGCACTGTATTTGCCTGTGACACAAAAGGGAATTGTATGTTTTTATAAGAATGACACAATTCAAGTGGGTTGGAGCAAGTGCAATGTGACTGTACATTACAAATGTTATACCAAAGCAAACAAAATGGGTGGAACTTGTAGTTCAAATTATGACTCATTTCTTGAGTCCATGCATAAGACTATTGATCAAGTGCAACGTAATACTGTACTTTTTAAACAACTATCTGTAATAGATAGGAAAATGTTTTATGCAGGGCAGCCATTTCGTAACAAAGTAACTACTAAGGTAGAGGACTGTTATTTTGTGTGTGGTAAAAAAGCATATAAATGGTTACCTGAGAATTGGTCCGGCAGTTGTTTTTTGGGGTACCTGGTCCCGGCCATACGACACACTGCAGTTTTGCCTCAGGGAAATATTCAAAATACCTGAGATGTGGCCAAGAAAGCTGTCAGGAAGCCTGAAAATCCAGTGAGACAGATCGAGGCGAGCTGGAAAGATCATCTTACTGTGGGCATGTACCAAACTGACGCACATGGACTTGAGTGATGCCATCATATTGTGGGCAGGCATATTACCTGCATATGGTGCAGTAAAATCGATTTGGGAGCTGCGAAAACTGTCTAAACTTCTTGAAGTAATGAGTAATGCAACTTTTTCTGCTCTTGAATTGATAACTGATGAACTGAATGCTATGAGAACTGTAGTGCTCCAGAACCGAGTGGCTCTTGACTTCACCCTAGCGGCAAGAGGTAGTATGTGCGCTTTAATCAAAGAAGAGTGCTGTGCATATATACCAGATCATCAACACGAGATAAACGACCACCTTGAGGTGATACAGCAAGTGTCAGCCATGACCAAACCAGGCCCAAACCCTCTGATGGACTTTTTCCAGAATTTGTTTGGGGGGTGGGGTTCCATCCTAATGAACATCTTGATCGCCATTTGTGTGGGATTACTCCTAATAGGAGCCTGTATTTGTTGTGGTATTCCCTGCATGAAAAAGTTAATCAAAGAATTTATAGATATATCAGTTTCTAAGACTTTGTATCAAAGTACTGAAATTGAAGAATTGTTAGAATGTGAAACACTTTCATAAGTTTAAACTGAATGACTTTCTTAACTGCAAATCCTGCATGGAAGAGGTTAGGAAAAGAAGCAAACTGTTTATTCTTCTGAAAATAGAATTAAAAAGTATTAACAGGGGGGAAATGTCAGAAAAATATGTATTAATGTGTGTTTGCTTAATGCTAATTAGAAACTAAATAAGTTAACACGTTTTTCATTCTATTTTATATGCACTGTTTTATATACAGTTGAGTTTCATATGAGACTGAAAAGATGCTTTTTGAAACTGCAGTGTGCTTTCTGAAACTTGCAAGATGCCCTCTGACCTAGTAATTGCTAGCACAGCAATATTCATGTTTATGCCTTTTGGAAATGTACTTGAGAAGCAGGTGATTATTTGCTGGGTCAGGAAAAATGAATGAATAATGCTATATTATGTAAATGTAATGATTTTAAACAATCAGCTCTGTTCGAAGTATGAGAACATGTGCAGCTGCAGAGGTTTAGAGATATAGACAAAGGACTGTTAGAGAAATGAACTGCAATCTACACTTGCTTTGTGCTCGAATTAGCCATAGTACCTTGAATGGTAACATTGCATATATTTCACCAGTGGTAGCCAAGGCCACGTTGTTTTTCTTAGGAAGTTTCTCACAAAAATTTATGGTACCAGCAGAATATTGTAAAAACAATGACTGTGAAGTAATGATGACAGAACTTGTGATTCACTACGTCAGCTTGGTAGGCAATGTCTTATTAGAAAATGTATAAAAACACCTGTATTTCCTGATTCTTGTTAGACAAACTCTGTATTAGCATGTTTTTGTCTCCTTGCTGCAAGATTAAAGTGCCTTAACCTGAACCTACCGTGTTTTGATCATTTTTAAAGTATATTTTTCCTTTGACAATATGACTCTGAAATAGTGAACATTAAGAAACAAAAGTTTTTATACTCACTATAGAACTCTGGCCTTCTCACCACTATTTGGTCTACCCACTTGGCCAGATGGTCAGCAGTATGCTTCTGTGTGTCATCAAAGAGGTGATTCCACTGCTGGCCTTATTCAGGTTCACATTTGCATAAGCACATTCGAGGTCATTGCACATTTTTTGTAAATGATCTCTATGTTTCAAAGGTCATCTGTGCCCGTTCACGAACATTGCAGATAACATAAGTGCATTTGCATAACTATGAATATTGGCCTTGTTTTTTTTTTTAATTATTTGACTGTCAGGAAGGCTAGACAGAAACCCACTTGCATCTGAAATTAAACATAATAAAAATTGATGGTACCATAGATCAATTCATCTTTGTCTAAACTAACACTAAATGTGTATTACAAAGAGATGAAGATTTCGGGTAGCATCAGCAAAACATAAACAAATGGCATTAGCAAAAAAGAATGATTTTAAACTCACAAAAAAACATTTTGTGTGGTTTAGGTTCCTGAATGGTTGGGGAAATGAGTTTCTGATATTTTGGATCATTTGATGAAATAACAATGCTGATAACTGCAAGAGACAACCAAGGATGTTTTGAAGCCTAAATTTGGTAAAGAAGAAAGTAATATCCTGGTATGATATTAAAAGCACTGTGTCTTGTGACGTAAAATGCAGCAATTTAAAAATTAGAGAAGATTGTACCAATTTGTTTATGATGTGGGTGGGAAGACTGCATACCCTTTTTAAGGTAATGCAGTGACATCCTACTCTGTATAAAGAGGTAATGAAGTGACATACTTCAATTAGCCTTATTTGAGTGCATGCTAGCTGCCTTTAGAATAAGACATAAACCAATCTTCAGACTAGGACTAAGAACTCTCTTCTTAAAAGCAATTCTCCTTACAGATGTCAAACATACCTCTCAACTGTACATATTTTCGCAGAATGTCCAGATTTTTGCTTCAAATTTTTGGTATGTTTTTCATTAAATTGTGTTTTTCAGGCAAATCAATGAAGACTGAATTCAGAAAAATAATGACAGACATTTGAATTTCAGACTTATACCTTTCAGAAAATTCATTCTAAGGCAAAACCTGCTATTCTATTAACATTCTATGTTTGTATGAGTAATACTTAAAAAGTCCCTATTTTTAGTCCTATGTCCCCCCAATATTTATGGCTTTGTCCAGATTTCTTAGTCTTATAGGTTGAAAGGTATGAGGCTGAGTTCCAATTATACAATAAACACGTCAGTTTTAGAAACTATCCAGCTAAGATATTTAAATGAGATTTTTTTTTCAGAATGGATAATCTTTTTCTGTAGGCCAAAGATCACGCATTTAGTTTTAAGGAAGTTGGGAGTAATGTTTTTCCCCTTGTATCCATGAGACTACTGGAGATGTAGCAGTAGTAAGGGCTTTTTCAGTATTCCCACTATGATTGTCAGAGTTAGCAGTCATTAATGCATTAATGGTTGACAGTGAGAATGAGACGGAATTAAAAACTAAGACAGAACATGACCTAGTATGGATATTTGTAAAACTCCTGATTTCATGGGGAGTGATGATGAAAACGGATCTATTTTACTGTGTATGCTCTTTCTCCCAACTAACTCTGAAAAAATTTAATTATCTTAAAGTAGATAGCTAAAAAGTAGAGCACATCGAGAAGGTCCATGCATAGTACAGAACCAAAGGCCTTTTTTTAGTCACATAAACACCTCTTCTAACTAAAGGAAAATCCATATTTTGTAAATGTACTCTGCAGTGCTGGTACCAGAACATGTCTTGAAACCATATTTCTTTAATGGAGGTTATTGTCCTCCTGAAGTTCCCTGAGCTGAGTTCAAACTGATTTTTTAAGGAATTTAGAGAGATGAAAAAGCAGGTAGCTAGTTTGGTAGTAGTCAAAAAGTTGCCTGGATCAACTGTGGTAGCAGCTGCAGATTTCTGGATCTCTGAAAATCAACCCAAGAATCAGGATGTGTTGATTATTTTGATGAGGGACATTGATAAAATTATTACAGGCACTAATTTATTTATTCATTACTGTTAGTTTACTGGAAAAGGTCCAGCTGTGTCACAAAACCCCTTTTTTAGCAATGATGTGGGAAGAAAAGCACAACTCAACACAAATTATGTATTTATTATTTACTTATTCATTTGCAGTTTGTTTACCGGGAAAGTCCACAGGGCCATTCAGAGCCCATTTTCAGTTGAGGCCTGGTGAGAAAAGTTAGAATACATTGATAAATTTCTTTCAGCAATACATACATTCATTCAGCAGTAATACATAGAGCAGTTCAATTCAGAAGTAAATACAAGGAGAAGATTAAACACTCAGTCAACAAAAATGTGCATAGAGATAAACAACAAGTAAAGAAGTAACATTGCATTCAAATTTTTCCAGTATTAGAGCAGTGAGGAATTAGTGAGCATTAAGATGATAGATAGGAAGACATTACTTGTATTAAAATATTAAGGAGGCTGGGTACACGTGTAGTTCCAGGTAGAAGATAGGTATTCCTGTAATGAAGTTTTGAAAAAGGCAGGGTTCTTGGTTGTTCTAATTGATAAAGGTAGAGGATTTCAACATTTGGCTATGGAACAGGAGTAAAGAAGCTGGCTGGCTGGATAGTTTGGCTTATGTACTTGCAACAGTTGCTGATTCTTAGATCTGAGGGGCATCTTTGGAGGTAGTAAGTAAATATTGAGCTGAGAGCTGGACAGTCTGAAGGTTTAAAGATCATTTTGTGTGATATAGTTAGTTGCAAGTAGGAGAGGTACTATGGAAGTTCAAGCCATTTTAGGGAATGTAGGGTGGTGTAGTGATGGGTAGAGTATTTAGCATTAGTTGCAAATCTGGCTATTTTGTCGTAACAAGTTTCAAGTTTAGCCTTCAGTGAGGATTGGAGGTTAGTGATTAATGGAGCACCATAGATAAGTTAAGGGAGTAAGTAAGTTGAAGCAAGGGTTTGTTTAGTGGAGGGTCTTAGGAAGTGATTATTTCAATAAAGAATTCCTATCTTCTGATGGGTTTTGCGGATATTATGTTGTATGTGGATATGAAATCTGAGGTGTTTGTCTATAGTAACTCCTAGACATTTTGTAGAGCTAACGACTTTGATTTTGGAGTTACTTTGAGAATAAATAGAGCTCATGGTTTTATCTAACGGTATTGATTTCATAAGGTTGAATAGTAAGAACTTGGATTTATTTGGGTTTAGGGCTAGATTTATTGTACATTCAGGTTTCAATGGTGGAGAAGGCCAATTGAGTTTTATGTTGTTGGTCAGAAATTGAGTCAGCTGAACATACAATAGTTGAATCATTAGCATATTGAATAAGAGATCCCTGGGTCATAGAAGAGTGGAACTCATTAATGAAAATGCTGAATAGGCAGGTCCAAGTACAGTGCCTCGGGGAACTCCAGTAGAGGTGTTAAGATATGGAGACATGGAGTGTTGACATTTGACAGCTTGTTGTCTGCCTTTTAAATAACTTGAGAATGAATTTATTGTGGTTGATGAAAGTCCAATGTTAGAGAATTTGGTTAGAAGTAAAAGGTGAGAAGCTGTATCGAATGCCTTAGATAGAGCTAGAAAGAGGGTTAAGACAATTTTGCCATCATCACAGGCTCTGTTTACTGTATCTATGAAAGATAAAAAGGAAGTAGTTGTGCTGTGGCCTGGTCTAAATCCATGTTGGGTAGGTGACAGGAGATGGTTATGAAGAAGAAAGTGTAGAAGTTGAACATGTATGCATTTTTCCAAGATCTTAGAGATGGTGGAGAGAATGGCAATAGGACAGAAGTTGGTGATGTCAGTCTTATTGCCACCTTTATTGAGAGAGAGAATAAATGCTTTTTTCCAGGCTTTGGGGACATAGGATTTCTGGATGGATCTATTGATAAGTATGCTTATAGGGTAGGCAATGGCATCAGCTGCAAGTTTTAGGTATTTTGAGGGTATGTTATCAGGATCATTAGAGCAGGGTATAAGTTTCAGAAGTAGTTTCTTTATTATAATGATAGGAATGGGATTTAGCATGAGTGTGGGTATGGAGTGGGAATTGGTGTCATGGGTATAATGGGTGGAAGTAGTGGTGTTGTATTGGCTGCAGTTTGACTGGGCAAACTGAGCAGTAATATCAGCTATAGAATTGCTGAAGAATGAATTTAAGAGGATAGATATATCTTGAGATGTTTTGTCAGGGTGTAGACATGGGTTACTTTTTTGTGCCTGGGTTTAGCAGTGAACTAACAGGCTTCCAGAATTTTTTGGGGTTTTGTTTATGGCTACATTACAGTTTTGTATAGTATTCTTTGTTATCTTTGTTGACTAGTCTTGTTACTTGGTTATGAAGTTGTTTAAATTTTAACAGGTCTAGATTGTTTTTGTTAGTTTGCCACTGTTTACATATTTTGTCCCTGGTGATCATAAGATCTTTATTGGGCTTGGTTAACCATGGGGAAGAGTAAGATTTTATCCTCTTTTTAGGAAGGTGTGCTAGGCTATTTAGTGCATTTAGAAATGTAGAGATGAAATAGTTGACTGCGTCATCAAGTGGGAGGGTTTTAGGATATACCAGTTTATCTTTTTTAGAATATCAATGAAGGTATGTGGATTAAATTTAGTCAGGTTTCTTGTTTGTTTGTATTGATGTTTGTTTTGATGGGGGGTGGGGTTAGCAAATATAGGCAGGGAGATGATCACTTAGGGTGTTTGGGAGAGTACCAGCTTCAGATATTTTGTTGGGGGTCACAGACTAGAATCCAGTCTAGGATAGAACCACTGTTGTTGTCTTTATTAGGTATGGTTGGGAACTGATGAGTTTTGTGAAGCTGAATATATTAATATTTGAGGAAGGGAAGCTGGAGCTGAGGTTTAGCCAGTTGATATTTACTTTATCTAGGATGACAGTTTCATTTTTAGTATTAGTAGAAACCACGCAAGGATATCTTCTAATATAGCTATGTTGTTGCGTGGAGGTATATAAGGAACTATGATGCAGAGATTTTTGCAGTTATTCATTTTTAGGAGAGAAATGAGAATTTTGGCATTAGAAAATTGAGGAACAGAGTTTGTATATGGAACTATGCTATAGGTGTTAGGAAAAATTAGTGCTACACTGCCTCCTTTTTTATGAGACCTATTGGATCTTTTAGTTTGAAAGCCTTGGGGAAGAAACTCAATCTGGCCCTGAGTCTTTAATGGACAGTTTTAACCAGGTCTTGGTGGGAGCAATAATATCTGGTTGATTATGACAGATCCAAGTGTGAAAGTTAGAAATATTTTTGCGAATGCTTTGGAGATTAAGGGTAAATAAGTAAAAACATCTTGGTAAAAAAAATACATAATCAATTATTTACACTGTTGTAGATAGAAAAATACAAATGTTAGAGTGAGAAAAAAACAAAATGTACAGCTTATAGCTTGAAGTATAATATGTATAATTCTCGCTACATATACTTATTTATGTAAAGCAGTAACAGTAGTGTTTGGAAAGTATTACTTACATTTTATAGATATAGAGCAAATTAACAAATAGAATCTGGGAGAGGTTAGTGAGGATAGTGAACTGTAGTGGTGAAAGGAAATGATTAATTTCAGACAGTTGTTGTGCACGAACAAAGCTGGGAGTGTGACATGTGGTCTCTTATTAGGTGTTAAAAGGAAGGATATTCTTTGAGAGCAAGACTGTCAATAACCTGTTTTATTAAATTACAGATTTTTGTTAAATTATTTTTAAAAATGCCTGGTTGGATACATTATCAAAAAGATACTCTATTCTGAAACACGCAATGTTTTCATAGTTGGGATGGAGCTTTGTGAAGCTAAATTCTGGAAGCTGTTGTGCATAATTGTACACAATTCCAAAAATTATGGCTAGAGCCCTGAATAATGGTCCTTTCTCAGGCATGAAAAAATACACACAAAAGGGCATTACAAATATTGAGCATGAGAAAAAAAAAACACTAAAGATTACCTTATAAATATATTTTCTGATAGGGCCTTTATTTCACTCAGGTCATGGAAGAACCAGAACCTGTCTCAGAAACTAAACAGCATAAGGCAGAGAACAAATTCTGAATTGTGTGCCAGTCTGCCACAATTATTGAGCTCCACCGGTTCAGTCTCAGTGTCATATTGGTTCAAGTCTGATGAAAGGATGACAACCTGTTGGATAATACGGGTGTCAATACTGGAGATGCTCTTTTCCAAGGTATTTATATGTGACATTGCAGAAACCTTGAATAAATATGTTTATCTTTCTGCTTATGGCACAATGTTATACAGCATGCTGTGTCCACAAAATGTTGTAGTCATTGAAAGGAGATTTGACAAGATATGAAGAATGGTCTGCAACATAGTTATTTAATTAAGGACCCTGCAGAAGGTCTGAAATAATTTCTACATTTTATTAATGAATGTTAATACTCAGACTGGGTCATCCTTGACCATCAACAGAGACTGCTATAAAACATTACATCCTTCAAATACCTAGGTCTATTATTAGGCCAATGCTTAACATTTCAGCTGCACATCAAACAAGCTAGACCTAAAAAACAAAAATGTCTCGTCTGTGCTTTGGAAATTTCCCACATTTTGTCTGCTCCTGGCAGGGAATCTATCAGTAAGAGAATTGTAGTGTGATATTGAGAATACAGGCTTCCAGTAATGGCTTCAGTCTCTAACATGAACCTGAACATTCTACAAACAACCAGAAACATAATATTCACATTTATTCTAAGGTTAGAGCATCACTGATTAGTTCCAAATAAAGTTAACTGGCTTTACACACCAGGACCTAATAATATATCACCAACCAAACCAAATACAAACAAGGACTGAAACTGTTCAATAACGACATTTATAGTCTTTCCAATAAAATACCACAATTCCATGTCAGGCAGGTTACTCACTCACTGGACATAACTGTTGTCACAGAAGCCTGGCTTAAATCTGAAATAAAAAGATGGGAAAATTGTGCCCCAGGGTTATATTATTTTCAGAGCAGTTTGCCTGAAGGAGTAGCTATTATACATGCTAGCAATCTAGACCTAACACTACACCATAATGTGGCATCATAATTTAAGAATGCTGAAATATTAGTCACTTGAAGATTAATCAAAATAATTATCTCTGCATTTTAGCTTTAGATATTCCCTCCAAAAAATCCCTGCACAATAGAAGATAGTCTCTCTTGGGCTACATCAAACAATAATCAGAAAAACATCATCTTAGGAAATTTTTAACCATAACTGTGCCTCTGCGAACAACTGTCTCCCAGCTCAACTGAAATCTACAGCCTTGCTTTACTGTTCAATATACCCACTAGATTCAGCAAAACCTCCAGTATTGAAACAGTTCTTAACTAGATGCTTACTATTTCCCTAAACAAAATTACCAAAGTAGGTACCCTTCCAGATAAACTAAGCAATAACCACATTTGCCATTTGCCACTGACACACACACACACACACACACACACACACACACACACACACACACACACACACACACACACACACACACACACAGAATACTCACTACAGCTATAAAACTTCAACCTGTGCTCCTTCACTGCTACATTAAATCAAGTCAATTGGTTGCCTCTAAAACTCCTTCCACTAGACTAGTGATGGCAAACATATCAAAGGTGACACACCACAATGTTTTGGGTGACACACCAACGTTCACCAGCACCCGAGTTACCAAAGAAACTGAATGAACAAAAATACAAAAAATAGGTGACCCTGCACTTGTCTATTAAAACTCAGCAACAAAAAGTCATTCATTGATTGATGTTAATCAAATCAAAAGCAGTGTGTTACATATTTTTTCAGTTCAATTCAAAATTACTATTAAAAGTAGGGTAATTTTTTGGTGCACTATTTTAAGCACAATTATCAGTGCGCATATTGTTTTCTCCATTGTAAATCACTGATTTTTCTTTTACTTTTATAATACATAGCAGCACACATGATTGGAATGTATTTTTTTAAATAAATGAATATGTAAAGAATTGTTTCTCTTTTGTTGGGGGAGGGTTAACATGCCAGCAGAGTCAAGATAGGCATTTTCCAAATTTCTGACACACTGAACCCAAAAGGTTCACCATCACTGCACTAGACCATGCAGTAGAAACACTTTCTAATCATCTTCAAAAACCAACCCTGCCCCTTAGTTAACTAAGGAAACTTAGCAGCTTAATGCAGCACATTGACAAAAAATGGAAAAACTGGTGAAGGCAGAAAAAATATATATTTCCACTCTAAAATTATAGAGAATTATGTTACATTATGAAAGAGTATGTCCAGACCTATACAAGAGATGCTATTTGAAACTTCAAGAGACTTATCTCTCCAACTCTAAAATCTTCTGAACCACTACATTTAACAAATTGCATAATGATGCTGACTACAGCACAGCAAAAACAGGTAAACATGCATTTCCTTAATGTTGCTGCCTCACTCATTAAAAACACGAGCCCTCAGTGTCCACCCATAACACAGGGCACATACAAAAGCATCCAGCTTTTACCTTACAACTAATGTCCACAAAACAATACAAAAGTTCCTTTAAAAAAAGGCCCACAACCCAAGCTACAGATAGCCTTCCAGCTGAATGCCTAAATCTAACAGCAGATAAACTGCCTTAATAGGCATCTATTCTAATAAATAGTTCTCTGAATCCTATGTCGCTACACTGTGGGGAAAAATATCCTTCCTCTGAATAAAGATGGCAGATCCATGAGAATGTCATACTGTATGTCAGTTGCCACACTTCCTCCACTATCCAAGATACTTGAAAATGTATAAACCATGAACTGCTACATTATGTCATAAACAATCACTTGTGGTCAACATGTCAGCATTGTTTCTGACCAAACCACAACACTAATATCACACTGCTTGCCATATTCAAACACATCAACATACCACTGCCCTGAAATCACGACAAATACCAACCACGGCACCAGTATTAGATGCTTAAGGTTTTCCACGCATTTTATTGAAATAGTTGAGTGATTTTGTTCAGTAAAATGAACTTCATCAGAACTAAAGTGACTCCTCCAAGCATTGAATATATATTATCATCAATCAATTACAAACAATTTCAAACAATTTCCACCAATAGGAATTAAAACCTTGTCAAAACAGTCAAATAATTAAAACATTTACAAACTTTTAAAAAGGAACTGTCCCTATAGAAGCATGTGAAAACATATACTAAGATACATTAAAAACTTTGTACATAATACCTGATGAAATAAAGGTTAAAATTCTAATATATATAAAACTTCTACAAAAAATTCAGGTGTCATGATTTAAAGTTATAATTTAGCTGCTTTTAATTTTAAAATGGCTGCTATGGAGATTATATCATTTAATCCAGGGGACCTATTGGGTTGTAAATGTAGTTGGCAATATATCTCCTGATATTCAAGAAAATCTTCCCAATGGCCACCTCTAGGATTTTTCTGTTCTTGCTCTAAGGTGTAGAATTTATACTGACTATTTACACATACTTTGGCATGCTTTACCAAAGAGTTAGTTTCTACTTCATGTGTAATGTCATATATATGTTCATACATGCATTTCTTCAGTGCCCTTTCCATTTTGCCAGTGTAAAAGGCACCACATTGGCAAGTACAGATCTAAACAACTCCAGCAGTATTACAATTAAAGTAACTCTGAACTCTTAAATCTCTTCCATGGCTCTCCAAGTGTATTACCTCAGCATCACATATATAGGGATATTGTTTACAGCTACCACATTTATATGCATCGGTTTTCCATTAATATTGTGTGCACACTGTACATTGTTAGACTTGTACATATTTTTCAAATATACACCCTTCCCATAAGCAAACTTAGGAATATTTTTAAAAATATCTAGCATACCAGATAATTGGCCGAACAGCTTTCAGTACTTAAAAATGATCTCTTTGATACAAAATAATTCCCTGTTATATTCCAAATTGCAGTACAATAACTTTTGTCAATATGATGTCTTAAATTGTTAATGTCACAATTGAACTAGAGTCATCCCCTGCCCATAAAATAGAAAAAAAAACTCTTGCCCTAACCAGCTGTAACTTCTGATATAATCTTAGATAGGAACTGGCTGAGGTATCCCCTTTGTAAAAACATGTTCCTTAAAATTTTACATTTGACCAGAAAGTCATCAAACAAGGACATCATGTTGGCTGCACATGCAAGTTGGGCCTTTGGCAATACTTCTTTTTTGAGACAAAGGGTATTCACTACTGAAATGAAGGCAAAAATTACAATATGTCAGTTTATGATAAATTTTAGCTAAATACCTCTGCAAACCTCTATCTTTATAGATTAGAATATCCAAGTAATTAAATTAATTTTCCATTATGTGAGATGTAAATTTGAGAAAATCTGTAGTAGTAGATAAATAGTTGATAAAATCAACCAAATATTCCTTAGAGCCTGTCCACACAACACAGATGTCATCCAAGAATCTAGTATAGAGGTAACAATATATAAAAATATTCACCTTGTTTCTAGACACATTTAAATATATATCCCCCTAGTTTAACAAGTTCAGCTTCTACCAGTGTAGTCCACCTTATCCATAATAACTAACCTCCTCCTCCCTTTTCAGGTTTCATGATACAAATATAATTGCTAGATGTTAACTCATCCAGAGTATTTTTTCAACTATATTTAGACAGAGATACTGTCTTTTCTTATGGTATTTAGCCAACTTGTCTAGCTCAAGCTGCAAAAAAAATTCAAAATTTTGTAACACCAGGTGTAACGGTGGGTTAAAAGTACTCTTTTTTGTAGTTCTGAATCATTAAACCCACCATCCAATTTAAATAATACCTTAAAATTGAGTTTCTTCAGGAACAGTTTTATATTAATTAAAGTTCTACTTAAATTAAAATGTTTTGAATGTACAAAGGTCAACCCTTTTTTGAAAATGGAAAAGTGTAATTTATCTAAAGAAATGTTACTGTAGTTATACATCTTAAAACAATATTGTTCAAAAATTAACCCATTCTGCAAAATCTCATTACAGAACACTAGTCCCTGAATATTCAATATCTTCTTCTCATGTTGCCTTTTCTCATTTATTGATAATGAAGTTGATAATTGGATTGAGGATGAAATTGTGTGTCCGTACACTATTGTTCCCTCAGCAGTATCCGACTGGATTGAAAAACTGGAGGGAATGCTAAAGAGTCATGAATGTCAATGCTAAAACTGTCAGTGTTGAAATTTTCATGGGGGTGGGGTGTTAACGTCTCAAAATGTGATGTAATATTAACATTGCTGACAGAATTAGGGTGATAAACTGTCATTCTTGTTCATATTATAGTCAAAACTGAGTTCAGAGTTCAACTAGGCTTGTAAGTCCAGAAAGAGAAGACAAAATCTCAGCATTCTTTTCAGGTGACTTACAAGCCTGGTTAAACTCTGAACTTAGTTTGATTGATGATAATATATATTCAGTGCTTGGAAGAATCACTTTAGCTCTGATGAAGTTCATTTTACTGAATGAAATCATTCAACTATTTCAATAAAATGTGTGGAAAACCTTAAGCATCTCATACTGGTGCTATGGCTGGTATTTGTGGTGATTTTAAAGTAGTGGTTTGTGAACTTGGCTCTAGTTTGTGATCTCTGCCTAAGCCATGTTTTCTTTTTTATTATTTTTTTCTCTTAACATCATCAAGCTTGTTAGACACAAAGGAGACATTGCATCCTCACCATTTCTAGGCATTCATAAAGAAGATAGTCAGACACCTTTCATAAGGAATGCCAGTAGCAACCTACTCATCAGTCTACACAGAAACTGCACTGCCCCAGACACAGGCTATAATGAGAGGAGAAGAGAAGCCCACCCTAGAAGAAGTAAGGACAGCACTAAGGAAAATGAAGTCAGGGAAAGCATCAGGTTCCGATGAGGTCACAGCAGATATGATAAAGATGCTGGATGAGATGGGAAAGAAATGGCTCCTGAGTGTACTCATAGCAGTATGGAAAGAAAGCTGCATCCCAGATGTCTGGAGAATAAGCATACTAGTGCCAGTGTACAAGAATAAAGGGGACATCCATAACTGTAGGCAGTGCAGAGGTATAAAACTCCTGTCACATTGAATGAAAGATGTGGACAGGGTGATTGATAAATGGATATGCAGAGTAGTAGAAAGTAAGATAGGAAATGAGCAGATCGGATTCAGATTAGAATACGGCACAACTGACCCAATATTTTCAGTGAGAAAAATAGTGGAGAAGAAGCTAGAGATGAGGAAAGAGTCCAACTGGGGCATTCCTGAGTCCAACTGGGGCATTCCTGAGTCCAACTGGGGCATTCCTGGACTTGGAGAAAGCATATAACAAGGTCCCAGGAAAGCTGATTTGGGAAATACTGTGGTGGTTTAAAGCCCCAGAAATATTGGCAGAATTAGTGCAGACTATGTATAATGACCCAATGACTCAAGTACGAACAGTGTTTGGTCTCACAGAAGAGTTCCCAGTGGAAGTGGGTATGCACCAGGGTTCAGCTTTGCACTCACAGCTGTTCATACTGGTGATAGACTACATTAGCAAACAGGTCAGAGGGGACAGATCAACAAAGCTGCTGTATGCAGACAATGTGGCATTACAAGCAGACTTAGAGCAAGAACTTCAGCAAAGGACAGGTGGATGGAATGTAAAACTGAAGGCACATGGGATGAAACTAAGTACAGGTAAGACAGTGTTAATGGCAGCAAATTGGGGAAATCAAAAGAAGCTGAGAACAGAAGGGAAGATAGTGGAATCGGTTAACAGCTTCAAGTATCTGAGAGGGGTGGTTTACAGGGAGGTCTGTTGGGCCAGGGTAAGCCCGCTTTCAATAGAAGCCCGGGGAGAAAAGCTCAACAATAAACATGATAAAGCTACAGAATCAAATTACAGAAATCAAGCAGTGATGCTACAGAACATTGCAAAACAGAATAGGTGATACAATAAAATAGATAACACCAGTTATACAAATGTTAGATTTTTAAGTATGCAAGCGAAACAAGAATATAGTTGATGACATGGATTAATAGTGAATGTGTGAACAATACAGTATTGCAGTTTTGCATTCGAGAGGGGAAGATGGAGAGCAGCAGATTAAACATTCTGAGAGTGAGGGAGAGCCTTAGAGCTAGTGCTATATAAGCCTCAAGCTTATCATAGGGAATGTAAGGCTGCCTGAGTAGGATTACAACTTATTCAAAAGGCAACCATGAATCCTTTTACAGCTGTGTTTGAAATTTTAGAAGCAAATAAAAATTCTGCATTGGACTCATCTCTAACTGCACTTTCTTACTTGACCTCAAGTACATTGCTAATATGTTCATTTTGATTACACAATTTCCCTTGCAAGGTCCAGATCCATCAGATGTTTAGTGTCTATCATGAGCAATGTAAAGAAATACAGCATAGTTAACTTTGGTAGACATTATTCCATATAAACTTTACTCCCCTGGAAACTAACCCAGTCATCAGAGACTTGGGTACCTGTGTTGATAACAAACTATCCTTTTACTATCATATCTGTATTCGTTTAGGAGACTTCCTGTGGTATTCATAAATGTAGTACTGGATTATGTAGGGCTGGTAAGTGGCAAACCAGAGTGTTATGTAATTAAAAAATTCCCTTTGCTCAGCTGTGGTGCAATTTACACTATTGCTTACCTGAAGGAGGACAGAAATGTAGTCTGTATGCAAATGAAGTACCATAGTTCAATGCTGCCAGTGTAAATCAACTGCACCTAAAGCATCTCAACATCCACATTATAAAAGTGCTATACTCCACTGACCATGAAACACTTAAAAAGTACACAGAAATAGCATGGGAGGGATGCTGCCACTATATGGGCTATGGTTTTGTTACAAAAACGTACAACATAGTAAAGCTGTAGTAAAAATGGCAACATTTTACTACTGATGCTGTTTCAATATATGTGACATCTGTGGATTAAATACCATATTAGGCATGCTGCTATCCAGGCACATTTACAGCTATAAGTACTGCACATATAGAATGCACTCCATGCCCACAGCACTTGTATCGAAGGCCATTATATGCACTGTCTAACGCCATGCCATTATATTTTTATTAATTGCAACTCTGAAAGGACATCTGCAAATAACATGGCAGATATTCCTTACACATGATTGTATACTATGTCTAGTAATCCTGTGACCCATTTGTCAATGAAAGTAACAGGTCAACTGCTTTGCTGGCATGCATCGTATACACTGCATCTTATTACCTATTTATTTCATACATAATCTTTTCCAACTGAAATGTTTATGTTTTGATTGCTATGAAACTGTCATCTGATGCTGATGGATTTCTTGTAAATATGTCATAATATCATAACACAACTACTGTTTCCTTTCAATCTGAAAAATAATCTGCATTAAAGTATGTTTGGCAGTTGATGCAATCACTGAAAATGAAAAATAATCAATGAGTTTTCACATCTTAAAGCTAAGACAAGTGCTAAACTAGGAGTATTATTCCAAAATGTTGGAGTTTTAATTTAATTTTAATTAAGAAAAGGAAATGAAAGGTATAATGTTCTGAGTTAACCCTTTAATCCTTCAACCCATAGTCAAATCCTCAGGCTGAGGATGAAACACTATGGTAAACTTCAGTCTCAATATGTAGCTGTGAGATGCAGAGAAAAATTTCTTTACAGTTTTCTCTAATGATGATGTATTTATTCTGCGTGGTTTTCAGGTAGAATGCACAATATTTTTGAGCTAAGTCTGTACTGTGAATTCTAAATGCTAAATGGTTTTAGGATCACAGCAATTCATTAGGAAAAAAATTAACTGAGTGTTTTAAAAAGGATATTGAGGTTTGGACAGTGACCCTGTTGTTTAAATTGTAATCTAAAGTCAATCTATTAGCAGCTGAAGTAAAGTATGACAGCTTAAGAATGTGGCCATGTTTACTAAATGATATAAATCTCATATTATAGATCTGCTTTATTTACTAATATAATACGTGCAGAATGCTAAGCATAGAAATAGTTTTATATATTGTACAATGACACTCTAGCTCTGATAGTGTGTTGTATGGCATCTCATTCACTCTGTTGTCCTCAGTACACTAGAGAAGTGACAGGTAAAGTAACCTTTTTGTAGCTGAGCATGGCAATAAGCAAGTATATGACAGAATGTGCACAGCCATCCACACTGTGTTTGTTCTTTGGTAGAAGCCCCATCTAGCAGTGAACCCAGTCCTGAGGGTAAACTAAAATACCCCCTGGACTGGGCAAGGGAAGCACTAGGACAGAACTGACAGATGTGCAGACTTACAGAATAAAAACTTTAATTTTTCAAGCATATATCCAACACCCTTAAAAATCAATGAAATATGGCTGAAATTTTAATTCCCCAATATACTTGACTTCATTGTGTATGTATTTCCTTGTTTTCAGAAGGGACAGAACTGGGAAAAGAGCTGAGGTGGCATTTGCACTCAGGACTTAAGTGAAGTACTTGCTCCGTTTCATGTGTGTTTTTGACCCTGAGTTGAGGACTACAACAGTGGTATCAGATCAGACCTACTCCTTTGGATACAGATTAGGAGTGCCAGGTGGAAGAATGAACTTTTTTTTTTAGAATTGAAGGTTTGTGGATGCTAGATCAGCCTGCTATGTCTCTGTTGTTACAGACGGATGCCAAAGAAGCTGAAAACTAAGGTGTACAAAACAGTGGTGCAAGCTGCAGGCAGTGCTTCTGTATGGTACAGAAACCTGGACAGCAAAGACAGAGCAACTGGCAGAAAAGAGAAACTCAACTAAAGAAAAATCAAATGATAACAAGCACAGCAAGTGTGTGTTCATATTCAGTCTGCATTGATATATCTTCTTGTCCGGGAAACTACCCCAATTCAGAATCACAGGAACATGCTGCTGGTACACGAAAGGCAACTGAGGGCATTTGTAGCCCCCCCCACCCCAAAAAAAAAAGTGTTGGCAATTAATTGCCTTTAAAATAGGTACCACACCCTTAACCTTGTCATTCATGTCTCCTGTTCAGGTTACATCACTTTCTCAGCCCATTATACCACAAGTCTTTGATTGTAAATTGTTTGAATATTTTAAGTTGGTTCAATAAAATAATTTAGAAGAGGCACCCGAAAAAAGGCTTAAGTAAACAAAGTGGTCATTTCACCTGGTTTTGATACTGGCAATTATTAACACCAAGCTACACATGCTACTGTTCACAAAAGGGCGGACTGGATATACAGGGCCTCAACTGGGAGACCTGATTTTTGTCATAATCAAAAGGGTGATCTGTCTGTGAATTCTGCCTGTCTCTCTATCTATATCTCCTTTCAGTAGGGGAAAAATGTCTAATGACATCTTATCCATTTGACAGAGAACCCAGATTAACAGAAAGAACAGAAAAACACATACAATAAGCAATTTTGCTATGTGATCTTTGAATATTATGGAGCATATAGTAAAGTACCAAAGGGTTTCCCTAAACCATATGTAGGAAAGTATACAGAATCTTCCTAAAGGGGTACAACAGATACGCTGCAAAAACGTCATTAGTTAAACATGGGGTGAGTGTTTAATGTTTGCTCCACAGCTACCACATCAGATGTTGCCCTCACAAGGGCCACTCAGCTCAATCTTGAGTATGTAAAGGCAGAGTTATAATTTTATTTTATTTATTTTATACATCAAATGCCTCAGTGTATATTCATTTTTCATATGATAAGTCTACAGACAATGCCTTAGATGCTTTAGAGAGGTAAAAGCAACAATATCTTAGGTGAACCAAATGTTATATGTTCCCAGACCTTAGTTTTCAAGGAAGCTATTTACTAGTAAATTGTCTACTAGTCCTTGTACCACTAGTAGACATCCTGTCAGGCATCTTATAAAGAGAATGGCTCCTAACCTCTGCCCTGGCAAGAAAAGGGAAGGATCACCCAAGAAAATGGTGAGGGCCTGGTTCTTCTCCTAACAACATCCGCACCATTAGGAGGCAGCCTTCAAACCTATATGCCACTTTGGCAGCTAAGACAACCGATAAATGTGTTCTATAGAGAATTTAATTAAGCTGTTGTGTTATCAGATTCTACACTCTACGACAGTAGAAGAGATAAGGATTTTGCTGTTGTGTTATCAGATTCTACACTCGACAGTAGAAGAGAGAAGGATTTTGCTGTTGTGTTATCAGATTCTACACTCTACGACAGTAGAAGAGAGAAGGATTTTGCTGTTGTGTTATCAGATTCTACACTGTACGACAGTAGAAGAGATAAGGATTTTGCTGTTGTGTTATCAGATTCTACACTCTACGACAGTAGAAGAGATAAGGATTTTATTCCAGGTTTTCCTTATTACAGGACAAGACACATCGACATGTCTAATCTTAGCCAGTTTGTGTCATTCAAAAACAAAACAAAAATTGAATAGTAGTACTGAAAACTGTTTTGCCTTGCATAGAAAATAATTCATTCATAGTAACCATGAATATGGAGGATGCTTTTCTTCTCTTTCCTGTAAGTCCTGCACACGGGAATGCTTTGACATTTTAAATGGTCTGGGTCCACCTTCAGGTCACAACTCTTACATTTTGTCTGTCCAAGGCCTCAAGAAAAACATAGCAGATGTTTAGCTCTTGTGTTTTCACATCTCAGTAGCCATTTAATCAGCATTTTCCTTATCTAGACAGCTAACAGTAGCTCAGACTCAGGAACTTTTAATGCAGTATCTCACTGTAATCATAAAATCATTCCAGACAATGGGAATTTCTGTAAACTTCTAGAAACCAAGCCTTCTGCCCCTTCACTTCAGCCAGAACATTCCTGGGAGTTTTACATTTTCTGCTCAAATGAACATTTTCTTAACACAAGAGAACAACTGGAAATATAGGCTCTAATTAAATAATTAATTGTCGGCATGTAGTTACAGCAAGGCAATCTCTCAAAGTTTGGGTATGTGTCATCTTGCATTTTAATAGCACTGTTTGCAAGGGAGCATATGAAAAGACCACAGTGAAGCATGAAAAATGTTTAGAATTAAGTCATAGATTCTGTAAGAACAATGATCTCAGTCTTGATTTCATTAAAGAAGGAATTTCTGTGGTGGCATGATTTTATCAACTTAACAAGTGAGACAGCTGACTCTTTGCCTTATGCTTGAGGGACACATTTCAATAATCTTTCAGAGCAAGGTTAATGATGTTTGCAGGAAAGGTCTCTTCATATCACTCTGCTAAAAGCACAAGAAAATCTTTTGATATATAATAAACCGAATAACCTAGGCCAGGTCACAAGTTCAGAATAATTCTAGGTTTATACTAGGTCACCCAATTCTTCACTGACCTAGTGTTCCAAGTTAATGTGGCACATAAACATAGTATGTAATTCAGATTTTATATAGAAATGGTAAAATCATTTAACTGCATGAAATATTAATAGATGATAAAGTGATACACAGCCCCTATTTTTTCTGCATCTGTGCAACAAAGGAAAAGCTATGCTTTAATTTTCACTTTTTTAAGACAGGCCTATTCTGACAGTACTGACAGAAATGATTTCTTCCACCTGACTGGAATACAGGTGGAGTTACTGTGGGGCTGGAGTCACTACCAGTCAGACACTTCATTCCAGCCAGGAAAGACTTGTACTTTTCTCTCCTCTGTCCTCCCACACACAGAACTGAGGCACAGTTTTGAACCTGTGCCCAAAAGTAAGATCTGTTCTTTTCCTGGTGGCCATTACTTCTGCCTGTTCTAATTAATCTTCCATGGAGATGCATGCTCACTCATTTTTTTTTTCATGAAATGATCAAGTTTCAAATGTCTCACTGAAAAAGATAAATATTTTTCATAAACTTTTTCATTATGTGATGTTGATGAGGCCATGTCAGCTGAAATTGTGATTATTTTATGCTCGTTTTCTTTTTCAAAAAAATCTTTTGAAATGGCATAAAAACTCAGACAAAATGGAAAGTAGAGTAAAATAATCTTATTATATAAGTTTGTTATGCTTTGCAGAGCCTAATGCCTGAGCTAACCTGTTCTGCTTCTGCAGGTACAGAAGGAAAAGGAAGCAAGACAAGGCATATATGGTGCCCTTAGCACCTGTGGTAGGGTATCAGTATGACAGAAAATCAAACTGAATACTAGTGTTCTGGGAAAAATGCTGACACCAAGTAAACAGGCTATTAATATATCAGCTGCATATGCCATACAACTTGGGAAGTAATTTCAGTTGAATAACATAATTGGCTATGCCAATTCAACTTTTACCAGTTTGATTTAACCTTTTCCAGACTCCTTGTTTTGACCAATCTCAGACAGAGAAATAAGGCAAATGATTAGACTGGTCTGACAGTTACCAGAGTGAGTCATCTGAATGAACTAAGTCTCTTTCAAAACTGCATAGCACATTTCTAGTTGCTCAGTTTCTACAAGTCCAAAATGAAAGAAAAAAAGGGATTTCCTCTTGCTTGTTAAGTTTTAGCCTTGGGTACCTTTAATTCTAGTATAAAGCTGATACTTAGATGATAAACCAGAACCTGTTGTTACAAAATAAGTAAGGTGTCATTTAGAATGGATATTTGTTACACAGATGAAAAATAGAAATGAACAGCAATAAAAATGTGCACACTCCTGGCATATGTCGTCTGGGGTTAAGTGTAGCTGGAGAAAAAAGATGGCTATGTTTCCATAAAAACTATTTTAAATTCTAGTTAATTGTTGTCTAGCTGTGTTTCAGCCATGAAAGAATTGGCCATTCGTCTGCCATCTGTCCTATAAATAACTATGTACAGGAGACAGGAGATGCAGCCATCTCTGGGAGCTGAAACTCAAATATATTTCAGCAGAAAAAGATGTCTGAGAAGGTACAATGAATATGAAAACAATTTTTTTACTTTGATTTCTGTGCTTTTTCAAACAATGAATGAATACCTTTTAACAAGTAATAGTTGCCACTATTTTATAGTATAGATATGAGGCAATAATTAGCAAAGAAAGGATGCAGGAAAATACTTTTACTTTATCTAATATGTGAAAGAAAGCTAACACTTATATTATTTATTTGCTTTACATTTGGTAACTGAATTATCTACTGGGCCATTCCTATAGTCACAGGAGACCAAGTGAGAAAAGGTCCACAGCAATACACATATTAGATTATGAAGAAACAGAAGAAATAAGATTATTTTTATAGTTACACAGAATACATTTGACCAGACTCATTTGCAAAGCCATTGAAAGGCATATTGTGGAACTAAGCAATAAGGACATAGGGAACCTCGAAACACTGGGCCCATCTCAGTTTGGACTCGTCAAAGGCATATCATGCTTCATCATCCTGGTGGACATTTATGAAAAGGTCACCAAAGGAATGGATGAAGGGAAAATGATACAGGCAGCATACCTCAATCTGGTCAAAGCTTTTAACACAATCCTCCACTCAGGCATAGAAGAAAAGCTAAATAAACTAGGAAGAAAATTCTCTTCATCATGCAATGGATTGTCAGCTGGCTCAGAGATAGGATGGAGGAGATCAAAATAGGGGAAGCTACCTCCAGAAACAGACCAGTCAACAGTGGTGTTCCCTAGGATTTAGTGGGGAGGCCTCCTGGTTTCTACTTCTCTGAAGTAAAAGCCAATACCAAAGATCTCTGCTTGACAAAGTTTGCAGATGACTGCAAGCTAGGAGCAGTGATAGAATCACCAAATGACTTAACTATATTCAGGAAGGTTTGTTCCAGACAAATAATTGGTACCAATTTCACGGACTCAAACTATGCCAGAAATGCATTATCATATCCTTTAGGAAGTCATCCACCTGACTGAACTACCACATAATGATAATGTTCCCCAAGAGTTGATTCAGTTGCTTGGGATTTGGGAGCATATGTGGACAGTGACCTAACTTTTGACTGATATGTGCAGCTTATAAACAAAAGGATTACTTATAGATCCAGGGATGTCATTGTTCCCTTTTACTCAGCTCTCATTAGGCCAGTCATTCAGTATAACGCCCCCTTTGGCTTATGACTGTCCAGACACATGCAGCAATTGGAATGCTCATAGAGATACCTTATTAAAAGTATACAAGGCCTAAACAATATGTCCCATATGGACCCTCTCAGTTCTTTGTTGCTATACTCAGTATCCTACAGACTGCTAAGAGGTGACCTGTGCCTGGCATACAAGGGATCTTCTGACCCAGTACTGGACCTACTGCACATCAGCAAGTCAAACTATATCAGAAATACTTGGTCCAGGGATCTAAACCTCTTCTGTAACATCAACAGAATGGTTTGGAGGGACAGTTATATCTCACAGAGAATACTGCTGCTCTAGAACAGATTGCCCATCCATTTAAGCTCATCTCTTTCCATATTCAGTTGCAACATGGATCTATGGATGGGTAGTAAAAGATTTACCTCAGGACCAAGCCTGTACTATTAATGAACAGATACAGTTCCTAAATGCTTTATCCCATGCATGGGTCCCATCAAATTATCTACTGTATGATGGCAGTAGTTGTCACTAACGATAATGTATAGAGGATCATAAGTGGGATCATAACCTACTTATTATGTGTTTGAGACATGGATGCCAAGATATTCACCTTGTGAATGAATTTTGGCAACTACAGTGAGAACACATGATAAAGGGTTATGATCATTGATGCAGTCATAATTCTTTGTAGTGCATGGAGCTTCATCTGCTCCATGTACTACTAGTTACTGAAAAAAAAGCACTTAGTGCGTTGCTGGCTTTCATAGTCATAAAGCATTTAGCAAGCACTGTCAGAAAGGTGGTAACACTCTCTCTTATGTTACACAAAGTCAGGGACACATTACTGAGGCAGACAGCAGACAGAAAAAAATCTGTTTTTAATTCTTCTGCTGTCATTTACCGGTCAGTATTGGCAGTTAACTGCCTAGTGCAATACCCAATCTTAACAAATTGGGAGGGTGGCCTAATGGTTAAGGTGTTTACCTTACAAACACAAGGTGCAGGCTTTGAGTCTCACAAGGGATAATTGGCTAGGCTTAAAATGGCTCATAAGGGCAGTTAGCTTAGTACAAACCTATGAAGTAGAGCAGGAGGTACTTAATTGTTCAGATTAGATCTTGCACTACAGATGCACTTAACTGATTTGTCTTTTTCCAGATATTAAAACATAATCACTGCACTCCATGCACTATATAATTGTTGGCCATGGTATGGGTAAGGCCAATCTAACACCAAATGGGATAGATTAATAAAAGCACTAAAAGGGAAATGGTCTGGCCTTAAAATGGCCAGCAAGGTTAGCTGGCCTAGTACTTACATATGAACCTATGAACAGTACAGGGCATAGTTACTGTGAAATGAATTTCAACGTAGTTAAAAACATTTTTTGCAATTTTGGAAAGAGCATAAGTACATATAACCCTTATGTAAAATATACACTGGTGGGTGAAACTGAAAAAAATGAGAATTTTGAAAGAGTGCACATATGTCTGTAAAAAGTGTGATAAAATTCAAAAAAGAGAAAAAAGAAAATAACAGAATATGAAGATGCAGTCCAAAAAGAGGAATATAAAAAAGCATGACTCAGAGGCAACAAAAGGTCATCGGAAGCAATAATAATCTAACGTGCATATTAATATTAAGCAAATAAACATGATAAAAGGTAAAAGAGATGAAATACCCCAATATTTAAAAATGCAAGAAAAGATGAATGAAGTTTAAATGCAAATATGCATAGATAAGGAAGTGAAAATTATAGGGACAACCCAAGACAGACTACACAGAAAAAATAGTTAAAATTAAATAAAGAAGGATGTATAGGAAAATGAAGAAAGAAAAGGGCTGCTAACAAAAAAAAAAATAGAACAGAAAGTCATAATAAATATTAGAATTGTTAAGAAAACAAATCTTGATATAAACCGAGGTATAGATGGTATAGGGTATTAATTTATTAACAAATGGCGCAATGGCAATTGGAAGTCTTAATTGAGTTATATCACAATGATCGGATGGAGACAGGAGACACAGTAGGAAAAGGGTGGCAAAAAAAGATTTGGAAAAATAAGAATAATCATACATTTGAGTTGTCACTGCAGGATTTTGGGGAATTTAATATGGTGGAGTGCAAAGAATAGTAGGACGATACAGAATAGGTAAAACAAGTGGGGGGGGGGGGGGAATATAACAAAAAGCCTGCTTTTAATACAACTAACATCTGTTAGCATTAATATGGTATATTCTGGGAGGTACAGGAAGATTCTAAAATAAGGACAAAGATTATGAAATAGTACATAAATGTTTATGAAAATTAATACTGAGGGCAAGCATGAATGGTTTCATGGGAATCAATCTAAAAATAACCAGAGGTATGAAGCAATGATGCCCACTGAGTAGAAGCCTAGCTAGGATGTGAGTAAGGAGGCAGCAGCCCCTGGTGAAAGGTGTTGGGGGCACAATCGGTAGATATCGAGGTAATGTAGTATAGGCATTAATTTTGATACTGGAACGTGTCTGTATGGAAGTGAATTCTGATACTGATTTTCTTTGGTCAGGACTGAAACAGTTGCACTTTGTATGTGGTATAAGTTGTGACAAGCAGCTTGCTACAAATTTAACAACTGGTTTGCTACAGTTTTATACAAAAGACCTATATGGGATCTGTATTTTATTGATGGCAGGTAGTTGGGAAGTAGGAGTTCGGAAAGGAGGGAGAATTTGAAGGGCTGTAGGATATTTAGTTGTTGTGCAGTCTGAAAGCTGGGAGAAGGTAGGTAAGAAAGAAATATGAAGGAAGAGAGTTAGGTTGTATCTTCTCTTATGTTTCTGAAATGTAAGAAATGGAGGGGTTTGAAAAGATAGAGTTTGAGGATGTAATTAAAATAGGAAGCAGTGACGATTTATATGGGAAAAGTAGAAGCTGAAGTGTAGAATAATAGGTACTGTTGGGGAGGGATCTGATTATGTATGGATATAGTGCAATGCAGTATGGGAGATAGAAAGGTTTTTGGAAGTGATGCTAAATGTTAGATGGAAGCTGGAACTAGGAAAATAGAAATAGGAGTGTCTATATGATAGTAGTAAAGTTGTTTGGGGAGGGTTAAGGAATGTGTGAGAGGTGAAATGTGCCAGTCAATTATTACAGAGAGCAATTAGTTTGTGGCCAGTACAGAGCAATTAACAAGGAGGCATAAAGCAGAACAGGTTTTCTTTTATTTACTGAACGCAGAAAAGCAGAATCTAGGTAGACTTAGTAACTAGCATACATGGTGTAATCTATTGGTCAAGAGAAAGGATAGTGGCCAACTTGGTAAGTGGTCCTTATAATGCAAGGACTATTCCATTGGGGAGGTGTCACAGCCACTTTCCAGCACAGTGAAGGCATATATTTAACTAGTTAAAGGTAATACACAGCAAGGGTTAACATGCTATGCTTGCTCACATTGCACAAAGACCATATTCTCAGTGAAAATGTTTACAGAGGTGGGCTTTGTGAAGAGCTCCTGCAGTTCTGGGGTCAGTGATGGATGTAGTGACCACAAGCTAATGCACAATGACAGTATTTTTGTAATACTTTGGAGCTTTTCTCCCTGGGCCTCTGCTGAAAATGGGCAACTACTCAGCCAGACTTTCCCAAGAATCAAATGTCAATAAATAAATAAATATTCTCAGTGAAAACCTTTGCAAAGGTTCTTGTGGCAGAGCTCCTGTAGTTTCAGGGTCAGGGATGAATTTAGTGATCAGGGGCTCCTCACTGTGAAGGAAAATGGTGACTGAGTGGATGTAGAGACCAAAGATAGGTGACCTGGCCAAAGTTTATGACACAATTTCCCACTCAGACAAAGCAGAAAAGCTAAATAGACTGGGAATAAACCCTATTGCCACCTAATGGATTGTCATCTGGCTCACAGATAGGATGCAGATGATCAAAATAAGGGAAGTTACCTTCACGAAAGACCAGTCACCAGTGGAGTCCCGCAGGGTTCTGAGCTGGGACATGTCCTGCTTGGCATCTACTTTTCTGAAGTAAAAGACAATACCAAAGGTCTCCTGATGACTACGTTTGCAAATGTCTGTGAGCTAGCAGCAGTCATTGAATCCTTAAATGACTTTGCCATCCTGCAAGAAGGTTTGTCTCAGATAAATAAAAGGTACCAAAATCATGGACTGAAACTAAATGACAAAAATCCATTATTATATTCTTTGGGAAGTCATCTACCCCAGTGAACTACCACATTTACAATATGCCCCTAGGAGTTGACCCAGTTTTTTAAGATTTGGGAACTTACGTGGACAGTGACTTATTTTTTGACCAACATGTATCTATTGTTGTAAGAAAGTCCTTCTATATTTCACAGCTTATAAACAAAAGCACTGTGTCTAGATCTAGGGAGGTCATTGTCCCCCTTTACTTAGCCCTCATTAGGTCAATCATTGAATGTAATGCCCCCTTTGGCATGTATCTGTCCAGATACATGCAGCAACTGGAACACTTCAGAGATCTCTAACTAAAAGGATACAATGTCTAAACAACATATCCTACATGGACTGACCCAAAGCCCTGTCACTATACTGAGTATCCTACAGACTGCTAAGAGGTGACCTGCATCTGGCATACATGGCAATCTCTAATACATTACTGATGGATTTACTGCACATCAGCAAGTCGAATGGAATCAGAAATATTCTGTCTAGGGATCTAAACCTTTTCTGGAAAATCAACAGAACAGTTTGGATGGACAGGGATGTCTCACAGAGGATACTGCTGCATTGGAACAGACACCCCATATACATAAAGTCCATACAAAGTTTATCCCTGTCTATATTCATGTGCAACTTGGATCTATGGATGGGAAATAGAACATTGACCTCAAGACTGCCCCCTGTACTACTAATGGACAGAGGCAGCTCTTAAATGCTTTATCTGATGCATTGGTCCCCACAAATTATCTATGGTATGATCCCACTTATCCTTATTAGGGTTAATATATAATTATTGACCATGGGATGGGTAAGGCCAATTTATAACCAAATTTGTTAGGTTATTTTATGCACAACATGGGAAACCAACCAGGTTTAAAACTGCTAACCTAGTAGTTACCTATGAACCTCTTAGATCTAGTAATACATCTTTCTACCTATACATAAGTGAGGGGGTGTGGGGGCCAACCTCCCATATATGGGAAACAGGAGGGACTTGCCCCTTGCAAGAAAAAAAAAAAATATATATATATATGTATATATATATATATATATATATATATATATATATATATATATATATAATGGGTCTACATTGAAACATCTAAAACCCATAACATCTAATTTCATAGCACTGAGACCAGAACATCTAAAACCCAAAATATCTAAAACCCATAACATCGAATTTCATAACATCTAACACTACAAATCACAAGAAAATAACATCCCCTCCACATTTAACAACAACAAACTACCAAACACACTTTTTACTACTTTATGCAGGGGGACCCCCCACACCCCCTGTAAATTAAATATACCAACTCCAAGATCGTACTACAATGGGAAAAAGTTAATTTCCTAACCCCACTGTATCAAGCCCCCCTGCAGAAAAGTAGTAAAAAGTGTGTTTGGTAGTTTGGTGTCATTATATGTCGTTATATCTGGAGGGGATGTTCTTTTCATGTGATTTGTACTGTTAGATGTTACGAAATTCAATGTTATGGGTTTTAGATGTTTTGGGTTTTAGATGTTCTGGTCTCAGTGTTATAAAATTAGATGTTATGGGTTTTAGATGTTTTGAAGGGGACCCATATATATATATATATATATATATATATATATATATATATATATATTTATTCATTTTTGTTTCATGTTTATATTTTTTGAGGCTCGTTCTTAGATGTCTTCATGAAATGTAGAGAAACCCTACACAAAATTCTAGTGGTCATGGAATGTACAGAAACCCTGCACAGAATGCTAGTGGTCATGGAATTTAGAGAAACCATAAACAGAATGCTAGTTGTCAGGGAATGTAGGGAAATCCTAAACAGAATGCTAGAGGTCACAGAATGTAGAGAATCCCTACTCAGAATGCTAGTGGCCATGGAAATTTACAGAACTCCTACACTGAATGCTAGTGGTCATGGAATATAGGGAAACCCTACACAGAATGCTACTGGTCATGGAATGTAGGGAAATCTTAAACAGAATGCTAGAGGTCATGGAAATGTTGGGAAATCCTACACTGAATGCTAGTGGTCATGGAATGTAGGGAAACCCTACATAGAATGCTAGTGGTCATGGAAATGTATGACTATTCATAGGCTTATAAGTTCTTACTAAGCTTACAGCAAAGAGATGACTGAGGATGTCAACTACATCACCCAATACTGGTGGGAGACAAACAATGTCCTCTATTAAGCAGACTTTTTCCACGTGTTACTGGTGAAAATTTGTAGTCGCCCTTCCAGTCGTACAGGTTTTTAAGGTTGCTAGGAAAGTGCTCTTCCTGATGGGTAAAGAACAGCATATTCCAGAAATGGGTGGATATTTTGACTTAGGTATATGGCACAGTTGAATTTTTCCAAGTCTTTTGGGTTTCTAATACCATGATGGGAATCTTCACCATTCCTAAGTCAAAGTATGAATGAAGTTCTTAAAATTAGTATAGTCTTAGTCTTTGATGTTACCCAAAAGTGCTCTTCGTAGCACCTGCAATGTGCTCAGAAATGGCTCCTTTTGCAATTCATATGAAGTTACAAGTATCAGTAGCATATCTAAATAAGACATTTTTATGAGACCCATTGCTCCTACTACTGTTACAACTGTCTGGTATCCTTTTTCTGCATTGCCATGGTTTCTGCCTGCAAATCATGGTATATTTTACTTTGTGTCTCTCGATATGCAAGACACTGTAATCACGGGGTGTAGCAATTTCAGTGATCAATGCTACTTTTGTCTTCTTTTCATGGACTAATATATCTGTTTTTCTCACTATAATTTTTTGAAGAGTTGATAAATGGTGATCCCATGTGATATAAACATCATCATTCTCTATAATGCTTTGTGGCTAATGTTTCCAGTGCTTCTCAGCTACATCAGTATTGTAATGTTTGGACAATCCCCAATGCAGCAGTCTTGCATCATTATTATGCTTTTCAGTATACACACCTTCTGCCATTAGTACATCACACCCAGCAACAAGGGTCTATATTATAACAACGAACGATCAGATGATTGAATGTTGTTATATCGACTCCTAAATGCCGAAAAATCCAAAACAGCAAACAACCAGAACAGAGATTTTTTTCCCCCAGGGAAAAAAAAATCGCTGTTCCCAAAAAAAAAAAAAAAACAAAAACAAACCCCCCCAAAAACTCCACTAAACACTAAATAAAATGGGGGGCTTTGCCCCCCACACCACCCATGTGGGGGCTGCACCCCCCACCCCACCCCTACTTACATATACCAACTCCGAGATCACACTACAGTGGAGGAAATGGAACAACCTGGATGGCCGGCCCAGTGATTTCTTTCCCTGGGAAACAATTTGTTGTTCCGGCCTTTCGCTATTTTGCTGGTTCGACATGTAGTGTTCGCTCTAACAGCAATCAATCATCTGATCGTTCGCTGTTCTAAAGTAGACCCAGCAAAAAGATGTGCAACTGTTTCCAATTCTGTTTTACGAAACCTACATTTGTCTGTTTCTCCCACATGTTCAATGGGCTTTGTAAACCAACGTGTATGTAGTCCGCTATCCTTGCCCAGCAATATGAGCCTTTCATCTTTTAAATTCACTTATCCTTAACCATTGTGTCAGATCCTGATTGAGATGTGGTTGTTTCATGAGTTTTCTGTACTAGCAACTATATTTATGCCTTTTCCACATTTCTTGCCTTCTCATCTGATCCTTCTTATAATCTTTCTTTTGTTTTTGGCACATTCAGTTGCTGCTTGATTTTTGTCTACATCTGGTTTGATTTCCATTGACTCTTGACACTAATATGTTTCTGCTAAACTAGACAAGGAAGTCATCCTAGATTTGTTCTCTTCATGTTTGGATCTGGTGAGGTCAGCAGATAAGTATACAGTCCTATAACTGCAGGCAGTAATGTAGCTAAGGAGGGGTGGGAGGGCAACTGCCCCAGATGCAAAGTTTTGGGAGGGGGACACGCTCAGCTGATCCTGATTGTTCTTTTATGTGTTACCTTTTTGTTCTATTGCCATGACTGAGTTTTCTTCTAAATGACTGTAAACTCTCAGCATCACTTCCAGTATATAGTTTGTACATTGTTGGAAGGCAAGTTATTGGTCTATAGTTTTTAAGATCTCTTGCATGTTCACTATTAAGGAGGAGTATCATTTTTCCTGCTTTTTAACCAGGTTGGTGTCTGCTTGGGATGTTCATATAGTTCTTACTCAGGGCTAAATTTCCGTGTAAAAGTGTTAGTAGTTTCAACCAGAAGTTAGGTTCTGTATCTGGGGTTTTCCAAGTAGGAGCTTTTCTTAATTTTGTTTCAGTTTCTCTGGCTGTTACTTCATCCCATTTCATATCCTATATACTTGAACTTCTTACTGTTTCTTTTACTTCTTCTATCCATTCAGAATCTTTGTTATGTTCCACAGGGTCTTCATACACATTTCTCCAAAGTGTGCCTATTTTTTCATTTTTTGCTGGTGTTTCTGTTCCCTTTGCTTTGTTTCTCAATTCTCTATAATACCTTTTTGGGTCATCAGTGAATTGCTTATCTTGTACTTTTCTGCATATCTTCCAGGTTTTTCCTACATGTGATAATCTGTAGATTATTATTAGCAGTAGTGTATGATAGATCCTGGTCTGTTTTGATACTGTGTGTTGCTTTTATCACGTCTATCCCTCTAAGAATTTTTATTGATCTGTTCCCTGTTCTATACTCTTCTAACAGTGACAGTTCTTTTCTTAATTGCTTTATAGTTTTCTCTATTCAATACTTCCATGATGGCATTTTTTGATTTCTTCTTTTTCTTTCCATTATCGTCCTTTGTGTTTGTGGTAAGACTTTATCTGTTATTAATTTGCCTGCATAGTAATACACACTATTTACGTCTGTTGTATCTTATGAATTTCTGTTAATAGTCTTGATTACTGTGTTCATCTATCATACTAATGACATGTTGGGTCTTATTGACTTTCTGTAATCTATTTCTTTCATCAGTCTTAATATTTTTACCCAAATATATTAAACCGTGCAACTCTTCCCATAGATCATTTTCTTCTAAACTGAGGGTACATTCTTTCTTCCCCATTTCTTGCAGGCATTCTACAGAAAGTTCCAGAACATCTACATATGACGTAATCTCTTCAGCTGTATTCTGCATCATCGGTTGCTCTTTCGTATGAGAACTCAGTAGCCTATCAGTCCACAACACTGTCTGCATCAGAGTGGCCACTGTTTCCTGCTCCTTCCCTTGCTGTGCAATTCCGACTGAACTTTTGCACCAGTTTCCTACTGAAGGCTTCAGAGTATCTTCATGTGGCAGGTGATCAGTTGCTTCCCGTTCCACCTGTTTCTCCTTCATTTGGGGACACATTGTTCCATCATGCATTGATGTTACCAGATCTGGATTTTCTACACTAAAGCCTTCACTTCACATGTACTTTATAGCTTCAGTTTCTATTTGTTTAACATCTGCACTACTAATGGTGTTTTCAATATCCAGATGCCTTTGCCTGTATTTCTTTTCATATATCTTTGGTGCTGCTTTTTTGTATTGATTAGGTCTGTTTTCTACTTTCCATAAATATTGCACCTTATTAAATCTTTCCCATGTCCATATTTCTTCTTCAGATGTCCTCCACTTCACCTGTTTCCACTTACTTTGGGGATTCACTGTTCCATCATACTGTGACATAACCTGTGTTAAACTTCCTACACTAAATCCTTCACTTTGCAGGCATTCTATAACTTCAGATTCTATTTGTTTAACTTCTACTTAACTACTCTTCTATTCTATGTTCCCCCTTTGTGATCTTATTTTTTTTTGCATTGTTAAATTTTGCATAACTGGGTGCCTTTGCCTGTATTTCTCTTCAAATATCTTTCTTTGGAGCTGCTTGTTTGTATTGATTAGTCTAGCTTTCTCCTTTGCATGCATATTGCACCGTATCAGATGTTTCTTTCTTTCCCATGTCGTGTTTCTTTTTTATACCTTTCAAAAATCCCTAGGTTTTGTTCTTTATATTTTTGCACTTCTTTAGTCACTTCTTTTTTCAAATGGCCTAAAGTTTCTTGGTCTATATATTGTTTTTCATGAATGTGTTGAATGAATAAATGAACACACATTTCCATCTAAAGCTTTTGATAGTTTTTCTTGTGCAAGTATTTTTCTTTCCTCTAATTTCTCTCTTATTCTTTTTGAATATCTTCTGTCTGGAAATTCTGGGCTTTTTGCATAATAGTAATAATACACACTTTATTTCTTATCCTCAATAGTCCAGTCTATCATATTTGTGGCTCTTTTTTTTGGCCTGTCAGTTTTTGTGGACCACTACTTTCTTTTACAACAGGGGGCAATCCTTCCCCTCAGCTTGGCCTTATCCCATTGTAGGAATGTTTCTATGTCTTGAGGATTCTACAGTGTCATTTTTTTCAATCCTGGCATCACTGCGCATACTGGGATTAGGCTCTTTTTTATCCTGGGACTTGTGCACACAGCTATCTTTTTTATTTTTAACCAATTTCTTTCCATGCTATATGCTATATAAAATACAGTCTATATATAAAATATATATAGATATCAGTGTTGTCTTAGAAACAGGGTCCATCTCATGAAGGTACTCTGCAAGACTTGGGGATTAATTCAGTTCCAGCAATGCTGCTTGCTGCTTTTATCATCTTTCTAGTTGGACCCATCCAGTCATACAGACAGGTTTTTAAGGTTGCTAGGAACATACTCTTCCTGATGGGTAAGGACAGCTTATTCCAGAAATAGGTAGGTACTTTAGCTTAGGTATATGGCACACCATCTGGTGTTGTTGATGTTGTAGCATAGGATAGTTTAGATGTTGTTTAAATAGTGCTGGGTTATTCATAGTACAGATGGTTAGGCAGAGGTCACCCCTCAGGTGTCTGAATGACACTGAGTAGAGGGGCAAGGCTTTTAATCTATCAGAGTATTTAAAGATACTGAGACCTGAGATCATTTTGGTGAAGAAATGTTGAGGTCTATCAAGCTGATTTAGGTGCTTAGGTGCTTAGGAAGGTACCTGCAGAAGAGTGGATTATATTCAATAATGGGCCTAATAATATATAACTAAAGTGGCAATATAACTTTATTAGACCTTGAGGAGATTCTTCAAAGGATAAGTACTGCAACATAGATGAGTATCTAGCCACAAGAGAGATATGGTAGTCAAAGGAGAGGTTGTTATCATCGTACATACCTAAGTCCCTGATGACGGGTAAAATTTAAGTGGAATATTATCTATATGGTATGTAGTAATTATGCTATTTTTACAAAAGGAAACTATGCTGTATTTCTTTATATTGAGAATTATCCATGATTAATACACCAAGCATTTGTTTTGCCCGGCCTTTCCTGGTGAATTAGGGTATAAGAATTGGATATGATAATCACTCCCAGTTTGCAAATATCAGCAAACCCATAGTCTCTTGATATTGGCTTTTATGTCAGAAAAATACATACTATAGATGAAGAAGATAGGGAAATGAGCCATTTGAGATACCATAGATGGCATTTTTCTGTATAGAATAAATGACCCCTGACCTTAATGGTATGAATTCTGTCAGACAGCCAGTTACCTGATCAGCAAACTATGTAAGGATTAATGTTGAGCTGGGAGACTTTGTCAATAATCCAAGCAAGGAGGATAGTATCAAAGGCCTTATCAGGATCCATATAAGTAGTGTGGAATGTATTCTCCTAATATGTGGCCTCAGTAACTCTATCCATGAACTCAGCCAGGTGGAGTAGTTTACAAAGTCTGACTGGTACATATCCAGTGATATAAGGTCGCTGATATCATTGTTTTTTTAATTTAGCTATAATGCATTCCAAAGTCTTGTAAATAACACTAGTAATACAAATAGGCCTGTAACTGCCAGGGCCAGTAGAGGGGACACCATTATGCAAGTGCTCCACAACTGCCACTTTCCACACCCTGGGGAGACAACCACTTGGGATACTCAGGTTGAAGAGTTGTTAGAGGGGGGTTTGGGTAGGCTGGAGTTTACACTACTCAGTAAACATCCAGGAATATTGTCAGGACCCAAGGAGGTAGTCTTTTTAATTCTGGAAATGCCAAATGGACTTCATTCAAAATTTTCCTAGAAGGTGAGGGGAAATATAAGGGATTGGAGTGTCAAGTGAATTTGGAAGAGAATTTGTCTGCAGAAATATTAGCAGTCTCCTTGGGTTAGAGGAGGAGGCACCATTGGAGACAAATTCAGTACAAAATTGTGTGTTACTTCTAAGCTTCCTAATATAGCTGAAGAAGGCCTTATGGTTGCCTTTTGAATAAGCTGCATCCCTAAGTTCATAACTGGGCTTGCATCTCCTAAGTTTGAAATAAAAAGAACAGCAAACAGTAATTAACTGGTTTTAAGTAATCCTTGAATGTAGAGGAAACTTTGGGGGCCACAAAGCAAGTTTTCATGGAGAAAATTACTTCAAGATAATTATATTTGACTTAGGTGGGGGTAAGAAGCAGGGTGGTAGAACTGGGAGAAATGTTTATGAAGACAAGGTCAAAAATACTATCTTTGGCATTTACAATGTCCAGAAATCTCTGGACATATTTGTTGGAAGAATATGTTTTTCAGATTATGTGTGTGATGCCCATGCACTGGCCCAGCAATCAAGGAACCTCAGTCCTCACCACTAACACCAGTGAGGGGCAGCCACATTGGGAAGAATAACAAATACACACACAGTAAAGTACAATTTCCCTTAAGAGCACTCAGAGATCACAGTCAGTCTGGGGCTGGTCTCTCCCTTTCTCTCCAGATCCCCAATAAGACTCCTCACTGGCACAGCTATAGGGTCCAGATCAAGCTAAAACCTCCAGCACCCTCTCTGTCCAACAAGTGCTTCATGTCCCTGAGCAAGTAGCTGACACAGACACACACATACACACACACACACACACACACACACACACACACACACACACACACACACGCACACACACGCACACACACGAACACACTTTCAGATATGAGTTATATACAAACACACAGACACTCCTGGGGAATGCTGCCACAGGTTTTCCAGCTATGCCCCCTTCTCTGCCAGGCTGTAAGGTAGCAATCACTTCCACCTACCACTAATATCAGCTACTAATAAGGCCCTTACTAAAGGGTGTCCAATTATTACTGTGCAATATTATTATCCAAATGGTAAGTGTAACTGAAAGGTAAGTAAAAAATGACACTGAAAAACTCATGTGTATTAAAGTGAGTGAAAGCGCTTAACAAAGTTATTTCGGTAGTCCTGTGGTTGGATTTATTGTCTCAGTTCAGTTTTTCTGTGTCATTTTTTACTTTGTTTTTAGTTCAGTTTAACTGAAAGGTAAGGCTTATTGGAGTGGCTTAGTACAGTATCACTATATACATGCAATGTACTCTGGAGCTTAAATTATCTCTACACAAAACATCCACAGTTGAAAGGTTTAAAATATTTAATAAATAATAAAAACAAGACAATACTTCTTACTGCATGATGCTAGTCAAGAGTTCAGAGATCACAGGAATATGCTTAAAATAATACAGTAGAAATGTTCTAACAGCAATTCAGAAAAACACAGTCTAATCTTCCTATTTCCTAGCTATATCTAAGAGAAAACACAGCTCTAAAATAAACTTACATATAGAGCAAAGCAGTGCTGGTGATGTTGGATGTTCTGAAGCCAAATGCCAAAATGCTCTGAGTCTCTCTGTCGTTAAATTGATAACACAGTACTACTGACTCATTTCAGATTACATCATTTTTTTTCCTCTGGTTCCCAGGCTAACAGAAACCCAGAGTGTAACAGCCCTTTTGATCTTGCACCTGGTCAGGAAGCTACGGCAATAAAATACATTATACATGCAAATTCTAGCAATTAACTCTGGTCTCAAAAACAATAACCAGAATTCCTTCATCCAGACATCTCAGCTCTGGGTTTGAGATCAAAGAATTATACAATGCTTGACTTATCAGCTTTCCTCCAGGAGAGTGCAATGTAGTTACATTTTTGAAGTTCAACATTTAACAAAGAGAGCAAGCATGTGGCATACATTAATATTTACAAATGGCAGAATTATCTACAAAATTCTATCTGGCTAGCCTGGCAGCCTTCACATATCTTCACAATGTGCAGAAAGTTGAAGTTGATAGTTTGAAATCACCCATAAGAAAGGTATTTGGTTCAATTGCTAATGTTTCTAACTGGTTAATGTATCCTTCATGCCCTGAAGGGGTCATTGGTAGTGAACTATAATTGTCTATAATATAGTAATTCATTTTATTGAGTGTAACTAGGACTTCAACCAATTCCATATTTGTATCATATGAAATCTGGTGAGAAACAATGGAGTTACAAATACAGATACTCCCCAACGTTTGCTGGTGGATCTGAATGAACGATGAGCACTGTACCCTGGAATGCAGGGAGCTTTGTCACCATAATGGAACCAGATGTCTGTAATTACTTAAATGCTGATGGCTTAAAGTTTAAGAAAGGCCTCAAGTTCAGGGATTTTTGTTGTCTATGCTCCAGGCATTCCACAGTGTTACCTTAATATTATCCAAACTGGAATCTCCTATGATGGGATGCCAGTTGGGTTAATTCTACCTAAAAATGTGCAATGAGAGCAGCAGAAGTTTTAGCCACTATATGAAAACAAAAGGATGAAAGATTCAGGCCATCTATGTATATGTACATCTGTGTGTGTGTGTGTGTGTGTGTGTGTGTGTGTGTGTGTGTGTGTGTGTGTGTGTGTGTGTGTGTGTGTGTGTGAGTGTGTGCATGCGTGCGCAAATATATTGGTTTAACTGGTTAACTGGGAATGTCTGTCTGAAATACTCATCTTCACTAAAATCTATGGTGGAAAGTTAAAAACATTAGAGAAAAGTTATTTACATAACAGTTTACAGCATATATACAGCATGCATAACAAAGACTTCATATCATGAAGTCAAAGCAGAGACAGCTTTAACAAACCAAACTGAGCAGACACAGCTTTAACAAACCAAACTGACAGTAATGCAAACACATGTAACATTACTGTAAGTAGTACAGAGGTAAAAATTATATGCAAGCAGCACAACATAATGACAACACTGCATGATCCAAGACCAGTAGACTGCATTTCAGAACTTATGGAGCACTAAATAACGTAAGTGTAATGGAGAGCAAGTAACTAGCATTCGCACTGAAGCTGAGGTAGAGAGAATAGAAAATGATGGGTCTATCTCAATTGGTCAAAGGACCAGATTGTCAAAATCCATATGGTCAAGATGTGGTTGACAGTTTGTTTCATTGAACTGTTCTGACTGAGATTGTGTTACAGTAGACATTTGGGAATTTCCCCTTTTCCTTGCTGTAGTGCAATCTCATAGTTGGTATAAATAATTAGTAGGCAATGTGGGGGCTGCAGGGGTGCTTGCCCCCCTGAAAAAACATTGTTTGTGTTGTCGGCAGATGTTGTGTGGATTTATGTCAGTTTTTTGATTAACTGAATTGTTGACCATATGGGTTTTGAGAATGTATTTTTGTTTTGATAAACTGACATATATCCAAAAATGATGGCATGATTCAAGAGCTGCCTGGTAGACTTACTATATTTAAGAGAAATCATATAAAGATAAGAGCTGGATACTTTAAATTTTAAGTATATATCCCAGGGCCTGCCTTAGCAATTGCTGGGCCTAATTTGGACCATTTTGGTGTGGCCCCCAAGCTGACCTCCCATGTATCACACAACCCCTAACCCATTTCCTCCTGATGGCTTCTTGGACTGAAGATTATTTCAGACTGGGTTTCAGGAATATACATTATTACTGTATGTTAAAACAAATCAGTATCTTTATTTGTTAGCATATATTTTGTCAATGTTAAAATAGAAGTAAGTTATCAACCTACTTTGGTAAGTGAAATACTCTTTGGGGTTGCTACAGACAACACTAATGCTGCTAAGAAGTAGGTGCATTTGAAATATGAAACCTGGCAAAATCTTTTGACTCATCCTAGTTTCCAACTCTTGCCTTCCATTCCAATGTCCTTGGATATCAGGAAGTGCAGATCAAATAAGTCAGTGGGGATGGGTTTGAAGATTGTGATGAGACTACGGAGAACAAAAAGAGCATGAACATTTTCTAAATTCCAGTATACATTCTCATTTCACATTACTGTCTTCTTCCTTTATGGGTTTCCAGTTAATTGTTGGCGTCTCTTGCCATGTTAATTCTCATAACTGGTAATAGTCGGTGTGCAGTGCTCTTCCACAAAACCACTTAAAATGTCGAGCTACCTCAGAATGCTAAACAATAGTAATAACAATAACAACAACAATAATCACCATCATCGTCTCAAACTTCTTAGAAACAGCATTGCTCACACCCCCCCCCACACACTTAATTCACTTAATTGCTATTTCTGAAAGTTTATTTATTTGCTGAATTTGAGAGGTGGACTAATGCTTGTAGACCATTTCGAGCAATAGCTCAGATCACAAGGGCAACAGGAATGATTACAGACAGGGATAATTTAGAGTCATCACCAAGAAGCATGTTTTGCAGGAGGGAGGATATCAGACTGCCTGAGGGAAACACACATATATGTAAACACAACATACAAACCTCTCATAAATTCTTCAGCTTTCTACAATACAATACACTTCTCCTAAAAACTCCACCCTAATCCAGTCTAATTTATATATTTAAGTTTATTCTTGCCATTCCTTCCCCATCCTTTTCTTCTATGTAACCCTGAAATTGTAGTATCTGTGACTCAAACTGCTTCTGTTACTGTCCGTCCTCTTTTAGCCATGTGGAATTATTTTTCTATCCACCTTTGCCCCCATCCACTGAACATGCTCACAGCTCTCATGCTTCACTAATATGGAATTATTTTGCTCTTACTTAAAACTGTAGCAAGTATTTCTCTACCGAATTATTTAACTGGTAGCATTCTATCACGTCTTACCACACATCACTGTATCAGTTCATTTCTTTATACTTATTAGTGTTTGTTTTCAAACTTGATGGACTATTCCAGTTACTTTTTGTAATGAAATTCATTAGCAAACAATTGTACAACCCACATCAGCAAGAAAATCAAAACAAAACACACTGCCACTGTCAGTCTTCAGATTAAACCTGCTATTATCCTTAGTGACAGTGACTGGAATGATTCACAGTATGAGCAGCTAGCATTGTGAGCCATACAAATAGTGTGATACAGCAGTAGACTAGCCATTAATGCAGTGCATGATAGGAAATGTAGTCCACTCCACTAATGAGACTTTGCTACTGCAGAAGCAAGACTACAAGTAGAAAAATTCATTACTGTCTCTCAGGCAAATATTGTAGGTTATTACATAAGGCATAATGACCCTGTCATACCCTAGTGCTGGCCCTCCCATAGGACTGAGGCCCTGTTGACCAAAAGATCCACCCTATTATGTCAGATAAACACGACTATAATGTGTTACTCTACAGTTACTGATCCAGTCACTTTGGACATAATGTTGAGAGCTTTTTTTGTGTTTGTTTATCTTTGTTTTATCCTGGATATGTCCAAAACATTTAGCTTTCTGACAGTTCCAACTTTTGTTTGGATTCCTTTCACTTGTTTTCTTTTCTGTACTATAAAAATAGAAACAAGCAGACTCAGTACAGACAAGTGATTTTATTACTACGGCACCACTGTCACACCTATGACTTGCTACAACAGGTCAAAGGTGTGGCAATGAGGCCTTAGTCACTTTGGATCAATAAAGTCACCTAATCCTAATTATCCATATGTAAGCTTGTTTCTATTTTAATTTCACAGTTTTGATTTACAGGCTTGGGCTAAGAATTAAATGTTGGCCTGACCCTCCATACTATGGCATATCTTTAAGTTCCAAAAAGGTTCCAGTAACTGTCAAACCTTTTTTTAAAGTTTTTTTTTAATACCCCTCTCTTTTTCTGTGAAAATTTAACTTTACTGAATTATGAGATGAGGATATAATGCTTGTTTAACACACAGCATGCCAGTGTGCCTTTGTGCAGACCAACAAGCTAATTGCTAGGCTGCCAGTGAAGTGTGAGGAGAGAAGGTTAGTAGGGATGAATTTACATATGAAGTTTTCATGCTTGCATCTATAACTTTGTTGTAAGGAGCAGGAATGGTCAGAGTCAGCCTGCAAGTATGCAGAAAGTGGCCTGTAGTAGAATTTATTTCACTTTGGGTCTGGGTGGTAGTACATTATCAACACCTCACATGGGGATTCTTTTTTTTGTTGTTATGGGAGAGTATGAAGTTATCTAGCGCCTATGAAGTAGAGGTTATTTTGTTGCATGCGTATTATGCATGACAAGGCTGTAAATATTATAGGATTATGGGGTAGATGGTATAGGAGGTTATGAATGTAGCCTTCCCCCAAATAATTGTTTGCTTTCTTCTGGCAGGGCTCACCTAATGCATTCTCCAATAGCTACCATGTAGGTAGGGTAGATGTCTGACTGATTTTGGTTCTTATGCATCTGAATAGCATACCCACAATCAGTTTTTACAATTTCTTCTCTGGATTAAATTTTCTGTGTCTGTAACCCCTTTTTTTATTCCTGGAATCAGAAGCAACAAAAATAAATGCAGCAAGACTATAGTTTTGATTGAAACCCCCATCAATTAAAATTATATTAGTAATTGTTATGGAATGCTTCCCTAATTCTTAAATACCACTAGCAGATGTACTCAGAGGGTACAACCCTGTTCCAGTAATACAGTCACTTTAAAGGGAATTGTAAGGTATTCATGGTTATTCATTACTTGTAACCCATTTCAAACTGCTCCCTGCCATGTACTGACTAAGCACAATATTGGATTTATTCCTTTATTCATTTTCTTGAGCAAGAAGTTTCACTGCTTAAAGGATGGTGCACATTAAGATGAGAACAAGTCAATCTGTAATAAGAAGTAAGCACTGAGTATCATGTGTAAAATTCTATCCAGAGGACATGACAGTGAGCAGAAGGCTGATCTATCATGACTGACTTCCTCTGCACCACAGGAGGTTAGCTTCATTGTGAATGTCAGTCATATTTTGATCATACATTTAATTTCTTCCCAAATCTCATATATGCTGCCTTGTAGAGTTCCACCTTATTCTTATCTCAGCCATACACTGCTGGTGCCTTCTGGGGTGTCAGCTTTTTCAAAATGTCAATAAAAAGTAATCAGGGGGGTAAAAACAGTATTTATAGTTGATGGGGAGTGAAGTGCATAGCACACTGGTTAGCACTGCTGTGCCACAGTGGTTAGGTACAGTTTTCGGTTGTGGAACCTTCTGTGCAGAATCTGCTTGTTATCTCTATGTCCGTGTGACATTTTAGTGGGGTAGGCAGTTTATTCCCACCTGCTTGCCTTAAGACATGCCTGTAAGCAAATTTGAAAGCCCCTAAATTGGCCATATGTACATGGGTGTGTCTGAACTGCAGTCGACTTACATCCCAGTGAGGCCTGGAATCTGTGATAGGCTCCAGCTTCCCTGAAATCCTCAACAGTATAAAACAGGTTACAGAAAATTAATAAGTGAACCTGGGGTGTTTATATAAGATGATCTAAAGCTAAGCAACCAGCATTTGAAATCATTATAGGGCTATGGGATACTGGCATGCTCAAAAAGAAATATATCCAGCAGAAAAATATTTTTTCTCTCCCCCTCCAAACAAAGTTGCTGATACTCCATGTGCAGTAAAGCATAATGCTCTGGAGCCTCATCACTGTAAAAACAAACAAAAGGATTGAGGCAATTGATGTAGGGCAACGGAAATGGTTGAGGGCCTGCATCAGAAGTCAAAAGAAGTGACATTAACACAAAGAATGAAATACAGTCTAAGCTGGGAGCATCTTACAGTGGAATATAGTTGCATAAATTTGAAAAGTTGTGACAGATTACTTATGAGCAATTCGTGGAAGCATTTTTCATATACTGGAAGGATATAACAGCCGTTATGAAACATTTCAAATTATCAAGTAGTTCAAGAATGAATGGGTCAGATAACTTTTTATTATGGAGGGCGAAACTTTCATCCACTGCTTAATTAGAATCGACCCTTAATTCACCAGGTAAGGGAATAGGTAGATTAGGTGGACCAGGTTAACTTCATGTGCCATCATCAACTAATACGTTTTGTGAAAAAAAAGCCCCCCACATCATCTGTTATAGCTGCTAGAGGCAGAGATGTGCTGCCAAATAAACAGGTAGTGGAGGGGAGGTGGGGTACACCAGCTTGCACACTGCAGCACACTCCCATGATTGGCTGCATCTGTATTTGTAGTGCATGATTCTCCATTGAATTTTCAGAGTTCCTATAGCCATGCAGTGTATCAGAATTACACCAGCCAGTGTAACATGTGGTGCAGAGTTTCAGTATTGATTTAGTTGCACTAGGGGAATAGGTGGATAATCAATAAATCCCTGACAATTGGAAAAGAAGCACTGAACATCAATTTGTTCTGGTGAGATGGGATCTGATGCTGTCACTGTGAATTATATAGTTATCCAGTATAACAAAAAATATTCCCTGTTAAATCACAACCTGACCTCAGCCTCCTCAAAAGCATTAACACTGGTTGGAATTACATGAAGTGTCCTGGACCTACAAGTTAATTAGAGGGATAAACCAGACGGCTGCATCTAAGATGAGGTGATATAAACACTATTTCACCACATGGCTAGTTTTCCTGTTTGCGTGCTTCACCAAGATATTACTTTGTGAATTACAATGAAATTTAAAGGTGAAGCAGCAAACTTTTAACAGCTGGAAGACAGTATATTGTGGAACAGCAGCAGAGATGTATCTTCCTTAGCAAAAAATGGCAGGAATGGCTGTAGTCTGCATCTCTGTGTGTGGTTTTCATTTCATGTGCTGTAAACAGTCCACATCTGCAGGTCTGTTCTACATAGTATAACCTGAAATTGTCTTAAAGATGAGCTTACATCTGGAATAGGAAGATGCCAGGAAAATATTACACCATTCGTATGCCTGGATGCACACAATACCTGACAGGAAACAGCTGTGCTCTAATATGTGCTCTGTAAAGCTGGTCATTTCACTGGGACTTTGTAACTGCTTTATACAAAGATCATTGTGCTTATACTGTGGTCCTTTTCACATCTGGAGTCCTCTTGTGTGCTGTCCACATACAAAAATAAATGTGGGGAAACATAAACAACTTGTGATTGATGGACTTGATTAGTTACTTACTGCTTGGATTCAGTAGCCTGTAAAGTCAGCTTTCACTATACAGGACATTTTATGACTAGAACAGAAAAATCATACAAATATTACACAAGTCTACTTAATGTATACTTTCCTTACAGAGGATGACATGTACATGCGAGTCTAATTACCTTAGCTGCTTTATTTGCAATTATGATTTACTTATGAATGCACTCTCTGTAATTGTTAAATATTGTTACATTTAAACATGCACCTGTGGCTCAAGTTAAGGTTGAAAGTGGTTATAGTAACCAGCCTACCTACATGGTTAACAGCTGTAAAATAGTGTTGAACATATCACTCATACTGGCCCTTTGACATTGCAGCTTTCTAGGGTCATTGTTATAAGTACAGGTGCTTGTGATTAGTGTGTGTGTGTGTGTGTGTGTGTGTGTGTGTGTGTGTGTGTGTGTGTGTGTGTGTGTGTGTGTGTGTGTGTGTGTGTGTGTGTGTGTGTGTGTGTCTGTGCATGCGTATATACATATACGTGCATGTGTTAGTATAGTATATAGTATAAATGCCCTGACATTTGCTTTGCAGCTCTAGTTGTGGAATGGAAACATTCAGGATTTCTGTACTATGCAAGTTTAGTTCCCAGAAAAAAATAAATTAATAATTGCACAAAAAGACTAAATGTTTGGTACAGTTGTTTTTCTTTCTTTTCTTTTTTTGTGATAGATAAGTCTTATTCCCTACCAGTGTCAGGGTCTTTACCTCATGGAATCTATAGCAGTGCTCCAGTCAAAGTGACTGCTGTGAATAAATCCACAATTCAGTCATTTCTGCATTATCACAGAAGTGGACAACTAAGAACAGCCTGGATACTCTGTAAATTTCTATATTTGAAAGTCACTTTTTATCTCTGGGAACTTACTTTCCTTTGTAATGCTTATCTACAGTAAAAACAGAAGCGTTCCCCTACATTATTCCTCTGCCTAGCTTGGAGTCCGTTATCATCCTGCATGACGACCCACATTAACTTGGTGGTCCCGTGATTTCCTGCTGATGTTCATCATTAGATTACTGTTGCAGTAGCCTATGCTATATGGAACATATCTTGCCAGGGATCACACCAGTTCCCCAGCTTCCAAACCTTTATGCCACCTTTCACTTGCCCTTGTCACTATACAGTTTGAGGAGAGGAATGTAAAATCAGTGGCTAGGACACCAAAATATCAGAACATTCTTGCTGTCAAAGTGTGCTCTTCCCTGCAGGCTTTGGGTGATCAAAGGATGGCCAGTTCTTCACCAAGGCTGGAAAGATAAGTACCCCACTGAGGAATCCCTTCTACTTCATTTTATGTGGAGAAAAGTTGTTCTTTTCTGTCAAATATATTGACTAAAGCTGTTGTTTTTAGTGGTGATCACCAAGCGTTTTACTTCAAATCTTACATTTTCTGGAAATGGTTCCCTGTAGGAAATGCATTTTAAGTATTTAATTTTTTTGAGAAAAAGCTTTACTCTTTTGTCAAAACTTGTGGCTAGGAACTAGGACTTATAGTTTTGAGGGTTGTCATTAAACATTTTTTACCTAAAAACTTAGTTTTTCTAGTCAGATTACTTTACTGACTCTTGCAACCTCTGTTACCAACTTGTTAATCAGCTATTCAGTAGTGACATGGTCTCTGTTCATTGTGGGGATTCCCTTATTGTTTATCATTTTTTTTCAGGTATCACTTTTCTGTCAAAAATGTTATGTAAGACTGGGGCTAGTATGCTTGGTGGCTGTGAATAAAACATTTTACCTCAGAACTTAACTTTTCTGTCAAGGGGTAAGACAGACTCTTCATGACTTTGCCAGCCACTTGTCAGATGCCTTTTGATGCTTGGACATGGACCTAGTTCCTGATAACTTGATCATTCCCTCTCTGAGATGCAGAAAGAGAAAAGTTATCCAAGAGGCTTCTGTCTTGATTTCAGCTTCCCCTTCACCTCAGCCACTGATAGGTGACTTTGCTGTAGCCCTGTTCTGCTCCTTAGACTGCTCATCATTTTCTCTTCACCCCTCTATTGCTGCTCCTTGGGAAACCACTGAGAACTGGGAGGCAGGTACATCCTGTGCATCTGTGCAGCTGCCTTTGTCAAGTAAGGGAGAACAAATCATGCCAACATTGGGGAAGGGAGCAGGTTATACTCCTTTGCTAAGCTAAAATGAGGAGTTTCATTCCTGTGGAAGGGATAATCCTTTTACCCACTCTTTTTCTGAGGGGTATCCCAGAAAAAGGAAACAAGTTGAGACATTTATTTTCTAAAGCAGATATGCAGGATTGTCTGTGTTTTAAAAAAAGGTATGCTGAATTCTCATTTAAAAAGAGGATATTTTCATCTCTGATTCCCAGTCTGAGGAACAGGATTTAGACTTCAACTGTGGTTCTCAAATTCCCACTCCACAGAATGGGGAATCTGTCTCTGAGGAAGTTAGTCTTTAGATTCCTGAACTGAGGAATTGTCTTTTTCTGATGTTATTGCTAGAATGAAGGATTTGTTTCAGTGGGAACACAAAGTAATATCAGAATCCTAGCAAAGAGATTATGATTTGTTAAAGTTGGATTTTCCACAACCGGTAGCTATTCCTCCTGTGTTGCTAGCCTCAGAGGATGTTTTCTGCAATCTGCAATTTGCCTGATAGTCAGCCATCTGCTCACAGAAAGTTTGGTAAATTAAAAAAGGTGTACCAATCCCAGAAATTCATTTTTATAATCCTAAGTCAGATGCTGCAGGTTCTCTATCAAAATCAGCTTCTGCCAAACTCTTTACAGTATCTAGATGTATTCCTTCTGACAAGTTCAGATATGTCTTTGATAGATCTGGGAATAAGGTTTATACTTGATAAACTTGGGAATAAAGTTTATACTTCTTCCACCTTAGCCTTCAAAATAGTGACTTGTCAGGCTCGCACCAAAGTTCCTGCTGGCTTCCTTTGACAACATGAGAAAGTTAATTGCTGACCTCCCTGCTTCAGGGACTAAGAAATCTCTGAATTCATTAGTATTCTCTGTGTGTGAGTAATCAAACAGTCTTTAAAATGTGTTTATGACACTGCTGATGTTGTTCCTAGAGACGTCTGCTATTGGATCAGTGATGAGAATATATACCTGACTATGTTCTCGTGAATTTACAAGATGATGTCAAAACAGATCCTGAATGCTGTTCTGGATAAAGAGGTTTTATTTCTCCATCTTCTGATGAAGTTTTTAGAAAGTTTGATAAAAAAGTAGTTATTTCATGAGTTACCCAGATTTTTCAATCCTTATAGCCAAAATATAATAGAAACTTTTCTTCCAGTTAAGGATCCTTTTTCAGGAAACAGAATAAGCATTCTCAACAAAGCAGGACCAAGCAAAATTTTTAAGAGCAAAAGCAGGCAGGATCAAAGAAAAAAGGAAGGTCTTCACAAAACAAAGGATAATTTAAGAAAACATTATACCATGACCCCTCATTAATATTCCAAAACGTGCACGCTGATTGGCCAGCGTGCATGTTGTAAATCGACTTATACTAATGGAAAAAGGTCCGGTCACCAGGACTTTTTCCATTACTATAAGTCTCTTTTAAAACATTGTCTCGCTATGTTAAACTCCTTTAACATAGCGACACAGTGTGTAAAAAGCAACGGAGATCTTGCTTTCTCCGTTGCTTTTTTTTAAACCTGTCTCGCTATGTTAAATGGGTTTAACATAGCGAGACAGCAAAAAGCAATGGAGATCTTGCTTTCTCCGTTGCTTTTGGCCACAGCTCTGATGTACTGCATGCGCAGTACATCAGAACTGCCGCGGATACCAGACAGCTGCAGAAGGGCAGCAAAGAGGCATTATACAATGCCATTATTTAAGAAAAGTAATTATTTCTTTTCTTAAATAATGTCATAGTATAATAGCAATAACCCACTTCTGGGTGTGGGTAATGCGGGATTTACCCACTGTTGTCCCGCATTACCCACACCCAGGCGTGGGTTATTGCTATAATAACTATATGCCCCATTCATGAGTCCCCCCATCCCAGGAATCATGTCAAGCTTTTCCAAAGTCCGAGTCTTCAGTTTTTCATGAGGCACCAGATAACCTCAGACTGTGCATTGTGAGAATAATATAAACAATCTACAACTGGCAGTAACATTCTCTTCCTTCCTTTCATGAGATCCCTCTTCATTCATCTAATCAAACTGCCCTGTTCCCCTATCCTAGATCAGATGCTGTCTCGGTGGTTATAGAACCTGTTCCCACAGATGAAAGAAGGAAAGTCTTTTATTCAAGAATCTTTTGGTGCAAACAAAAGAGGGGCCTAGAGACCTGTCCTATACCTTTCTTTTCTAAACCTTTGCATCAAAATCCCAAAGTTCAAAATACTGTCTCTACAGTCTCTCATCTCTCATTCCACCTCTAAGCTTTCTAGTAACTTTGCATTTAAAAGATGCTTATCATCATATTCCAGTTCTCAATGATTTCATATGCTTCTTTTATGTTTTTCTGTCTCTGGTTTATGTTTACAATTTTCTGCTTTGCCTATGGTTTGTTAACCATTCTAAGAGTGTTTTTAAAGTGCTTGACTCCTGCAATAACCCATTGCAGTTTGTAGGACATTCACATGTCCCCTTATTTCTTCTACTGCCTTATTTTCTGAAGTTTCATAAGTTGTCAAAAGTCTCTGGCTTGGGTAAAAAAAAAAACGTTTTTCTCAGATTGGGTTTTCATGTGAAAAGAAATCTTCTCTCATTCTCTCTCACAGGATAGTGTTTCTGAGATGTCTGCTGGGCATATCCCTGATGATGACATTTATTCATCAAGGCAAAGTAGAATGTTAGGAGCAGTTTTCGATATTTTCCAACCAGACTTTGGCATCTTCCAGGGAATATGAATTTTAGGTTTCATTGTCCCTACGATTCTTATTATTTCTTTAGCCAGACTTCAAATGAAGAAAATTCAGTGGTTCATCAAATCATTTTGGTCCCAACACCAGCATTCCCTTATGTTTCAGATTTCAGTGTTGAGGTTTGTGAAAAAAGTGGTTACTCTGGTGGGTGAATCAGTTGTCTCTCAACCCAGGTTTCCTTTTTTACCCTTCTGGTTCCTACTCTATCTGCAGTCATAACTGCATCAGTCTTAGCTCGGGGAGCTGTGTCCAGGGTGTAAAAGTCCAGGGCCATTGGAACACATAAGACAAATTAAAGACTAAAAATGTCCAAGAAATTATGACTGTACCATCTTTGGACTGCATATCATCTGCTAGTAATCAGAGAAAACAGTAGAGAGATGTGATACATAAACAAAAGGGGGGGGGAGTTGATCCAGTCTTACACTTTCTAGCTATGGTAACCTTGGAACTAGCAACTCAGGGCAATTTGTCCCTTCAGGCTAACTATATTCTGTCAGAACAAAACATTTTTATAACAATAAGATGAGCAGAATCAGGATGGACCTTCATGAATTGGTGTTTCACCCAGGGGTCTTCCAATAATTGATTCGTCTTTGGGGAACTCCTCAAATATATCTATTTGCCTCCAGCCATAACAAAATGTTAAAGAAGTTCTGTTCCAGGACTCCTTGTACACAGGCCTGGAAGACAGATGCCTTTTCATTGCCATGGACAGGAATGTTCCTGTATGCATTTCTACACTTTCCTCTGGTAACCAGGGTTCTTCTAAAGATTCACAAGAACTCCCCAAAGAGAACTGTGGTAACTTCATTTTGCATAGGCAATAGTGGCTCCCCCTTCTTTTGAAAATGGCCAAAAGTAATTACCTCAAACTTCCTCACAGCATGGACTTACTCACACAGGACAGGGGTTGTACAGTACATCCCAACCTTCAACTTACTGCCTGGGTGATAGAATTGTAATACCTTTTAGGCACCTTTTATTTCCTGCGGATGTGCAGCAGGTGTTAAAGGAGGCAAAGAACCCTGTTATTAGAAAATCATACATCAGTAAGTGAAAAAGATTTTCTAGTCAAGACAAAAAAAACAAGATCACTTTAAGGCTCAGTCTCCTTTACTTGTGAGTTATTATCCTCTGGCCTTTTTTACTTTTCCATCCAGATTTACCTCTCAGCCACCCATGCTTTACTGTCTTTAGATACCACCTTTCTACCCTACTCAAGTACAATAGTTTTTGAAACGGGTTTTACAAATCTAGCAGGTGGCATCATAAGATCATAATTTTGTACAGGGAAAAAAAAATAACAGTTTCCTTTTGTAGCTGTTTCTGAAGCTCATTTGAAGCTCTTATCTTGGAAAACAATGTTATTAATTACTCAGTCTTCTGCAAGGAGAGTATTCAAGTTACAGGCTCTTATGGTGAGTCCTTCCTATCTCATTTTTCACTAGGTTATGGGAGTTTTTAGAACAAATCTTTCCTTTTGGGGTCTAATCTAACACCACTCATACTACTTCTATGGCTTTTTGGAAAGAGATGGAGTTTAGAAGTATAACAGAAGCAACAACTATACTGATCAGACAAGCTCCACGTGGGTTTACAGAGTGGTCCTAGCAGCAGGGAACTCAGAAAAGCGACTACCTTCTGGATTTAAGTATCTTTGCTTTTTTTTCACTTGGAATAGCTTCTGTAGCTTACCTTGAACTAGCCTGAACTGTTTTTTAACTGATTGCTGCATTATTTTAAAATCTGCACTTAAAGTTACATTTTAGTCGAATTTGATCGAAAGTTTGCTTGTTTGTTTAATTTAACTGTGGAGGCTGCCCACTAAAGTGTGCTAGCCTGTGTAACTAATTTATCACTGTTTCTACATTTTCTGTGTGTTTCTACCAAAAAAACAAAAAAAATCCTAGTTTTCCCGCCTTCCTCGACTAGTTTAGACCAGTTTACAGGAATTGCTGTATTCTGGGCTGTGGTGTAGTTCCTGTGTTGTCCATTACCATACTTGGATAGAAGGAAGTTTTTTTGCTCACCAGTGGGAGTGGGGCCTTGAGAGCAGCCTACCTCCTTGGGGAAGTGACCCTCAGCACAGAAGCTGTAGTAATTGGTTGTTTTGGATGATTTCTAGCTCTTTTGTAGTTCACTATTTAAAATCCTCCTCTTGGTGTTATTTTCTGGCTATACTGCTCAGACAAGCTCCACGTGGGTTTACAGAGTGGTCCTAGCAGCAGGGAACTCAGAAAAGCGACTACCTTTTGGATTTAAGTATGTTTACTTTTTTTTCACTTGGAATAGCTTCTGTAGCTTATCTTGAACTAGCCTGAACTGTTTTTAACTGATTGCTGCATTATTTTAAAATCTGCACTTAAAGTTACATTTTAGTCGAATTTGATAGAAAGTTTGCTTGTTTGTTTGTTTAATTTAACTGTGGAGGCTGCCCACTAAAGTGTGCTAGCCTGTGTAACTAATTTATCACTGTTTCTACATTTTCTGTGTGTTTCTACCAAAAACAAAAAATAATCCTTGTTTTTCCGCCTTCCTCGACTAGTTTAGACCAGTTTACAGGCATTGCTGTATTCTGGGCTGTGGTGTAGTTCCTGTGTTGTCCATTACCTTACTTGGATAGAAGGAAGTTTCTTTGCTCACCAGTGGGAGTGGGGAGCCTTGAGCAGCCTACCTGTCCTTGGGGGAAGTGACCTCAGCACAAGAAGCTGTAGTAATTGGTTGTTTTGGACGATTTCTAGCTCTTTTGTAGTTCACTGTTTAAAATCCACCTCTGGGCATTTTTTTCTGGCTATACTGCTCAGACAAGCTCCACGTGGGTTTACAGAGTGGTCCTAGCAGCAGGGAACTCAGAAAAGCAAATACCTTCTGGATTTAAGTGTCTTTGATTTTTTTTCACTTGGAATAGCTTCTGTAGCTTACCTTGAACTAGCCTGAACTGTTTTTTAACTGATTGCTGCATTATTTTAAAATCTGCATAAAGTACATTTTTAGTGAATTTGATCGAAAGTTTGCTTGTTTGTTTGTTTAATTTAACTGTGGAGGCTGCCCACTAAAGTGTGCTAGCCTGTGTAACTAATTTATCACTGTTTCTGCATTTTCTGTGTGTTTCTAAAAAAAAAAAAACAAAAAAATAATCCTTGTTTTTCCGCCTTCCTCGACTAGTTTAGACCAGTTTACAGACATTGCTGTATTCTGGGCTGTGGTGTAGTTCCTGTGTTGTCCATTACCTTACTTGGATAGAAGGAAGTTTCTTTGCTCACCAGTGGGCGTGGGGAGCCTTGAGCAGCCTGCCTGTCCTTGGGGGAAGTGACCTCAGCACAAGAAGCTGTAGTAATTGGTTGTTTTGGACCATTTCTAGCTCTTTTGTAGTTCACTGTTTAAAATCCGCCTCTGGGCGTTTTTTTTTCTGGCTATACTGCTCAGACAAGCTCCACGTGGGTTTACAGGAGAGGTCCCACAGCAGCAACTCAGAAAAGAGACTACCTTCTGGATTTAAGTATCTTTGCTTTTTTTCACTTGGAATAGCTTCTGTAGCTTACCTTGAACTAGCCTGAACTGTTTTTTAACTGATTGCTGCATTATTGTAAAATCTGCACTTAAAGTTACATTTTCGTCGAATTTGATCGAAAGTTTGCTTGTTTGTTTGTTTAATTTAACTGTGGAGGCTGTCCACTAAAGTGTGCTAGCCTGTGTAACTAATTTATCACTATTTCTGCATTTTCTGTGTGTTTCTACCAAAAAACAAAAAGTAATCCTTGTTTTCCCGCCTTCCTCGACTAGTTTAGACCAGTTTACAGGCATTGCTGTATTCTGGGCTGTGGTGTAGTTCCTGTGTAGTCCATTACCTTACTTGGATAGAAGGAAGTTTCTTTGCTCACCAGTGGGAGTGGGGAGCCTTGAGCAGCCTACCTGTCCTTGGGGGAAGTGACCTCAGCACAAGAAGCTGTAGTAATTGGTTGTTTTGGACCATTTCTAGCTCTTTTATAGTTCACTGTTTAAAATCCGCCTCTGGGTGTTTTTTTCTGGCTATACTGCTCAGACAAGCTCCACGTGGGTTTACAGAGTGGTCCTAGCAGCAGGGAACTCAGAAAAGCAACTACCTTCTGGATTTAAGTATCTTTGCTTTTTTTCACTTGGAATAGCTTCTGTAGCTTACCTTGAACTAGCCTGAACTGTTTTTTAACTGATTGCTGCATTATTTTAAAATCTGCACTTAAAGTTACATTTTAGTCGAATTTGATAGAAAGTTTGCTTGTTTGTTTGTTTAATTTAACTGTGGAGGCTGCCCACTAAAGTGTGCTAGCCTGTGTAACTAATTTATCACTGTTTCTACATTTTCTGTGTGTTTCTACCACAAAAAACAACAAATAATCCTTGTTTTCCCCCCTTCCTCGACTAGTTTAGACCAGTTTACAGGCATTGCTGTATTCTGGGCTGTGGTGTAGTTCCTGTGTTGTCCATTACCTTACTTGGATAGAAGGAAGTTTCTTTGCTCAGCAGTGGGAGCCCTTGAGAGCAGCCTACCCCTGTCTTGGGGAAGTGACCTCAGCACAAGAAGCTGTAGTAATTGGTTGTTTTGGACCATTTCTAGCTCTTTTGTAGTTCACTGTTTAAAAGCTCCCTTGGGGTTTACAGGAGGGTCCCTAGCAGCAGGGAACCCAGAAAAAAGCTACCTCTGGATTTAAGTATCTTGCTTTTTATTTTAAAATCTTGCTGTAGCTTACTATTTTTACCATGAAACTGTCTTTTTTGCTTTGCCTACCATTTCAAAATCCTTTGGAGATTTTACTTAATAGTCTAATTTGCCCACTATTTGCATGTTTGTTTGTTTGACGGTTTTGTGGATGCTTTGTTTGTTTAAAAGTACTGTGTAGGCTGCCCATCAAATGTTCTGCATTTTCTGTGTGTTTCACCACTGTTTCTGCATTTTCTGTGTCCTGTTTTCCCACCTTCCCTGTTCTTCCTTAGGACCAGTTTACAGTGTGGTCTGAATTTAGTTTCTTAGTTCCTGTGTTGAGTGGGTATTCCTAGACTGCCTAGGAAGTTTCTTTTGCTCACCAGTTACTTGGGGGTGGGGAAGTTGTTTCAGACTCTGTCTCCAAAGTTGGGCAGCAGAGCAACCTAAATGGTTGCTTCTGAGTATGGCTAGCTCTTTTGCTTTTCACTGTTTAAAACTTGGACCATTTGCTTTATGCTAAGTTTTTACTGTTTACTTTCAAGGCTGCTTGCTAACTTTTTATTAAAACAAGTCTACTCTTCAAATTTCCCTTAACTCACTTCTTCTCTCTTAGTATAAGCAGACTACTCACTGTAATATAACTATGTGTACCTTGTAGTACTATTACTTCTCTAACTGTCACTACCTCCTAAACTTCTCAATACTTATCTACTTTGTACTAACTGAATCACTCCTTTGTTAAAGGTGGTGTCCTGCTAGCGGTCCTCCACTTATACGGGTCTCCTTGCTTACCGCTGCCTCTCCTGATCTCAGCTAATATATACACTTGACAATACTACTCCCCATCATACACAGACAACCCTCAACTCCTCAAAACATGTACAAAATACATGTCCTCCTCCCAACCAACCCTCCACTGCTGGAGCTGGAAATCTCTAACTCATGGGCTGGCATGACAAAGACACCACAACTCTACAACAACCACACCCACAACAATCCCAGACAAAACACAACCTACAACAACTGCAAAAAAAACCAAAAAAATAAAAAACAGAGGTTACCGATAAAAAACATAGAAAAAAAACACCAAAACAACAGCAAAAAAAAAAAAAGACAACAGGGCTCCCAAAAACACATCACAAACCACCACATCAACATACTTCAATGTAACACACACTTGCTCAAACTAGTAATAGGTGCCAAACACCTGATAGCCCTACAGTGTCCCACCTGACTCCAATACACTGATGAAGGATGTCCCAGGCTGTCAGCTGAGAAAGTGACCTGTGGACTGTGAGCTGTCTAAGGGAGCTAGGATCCGCCTATACACAATACTCCCATCACTCACTCAGTAGACTCCAATGACTTGTCATTGTCTCTGCTGGACTGAATGACCTGAGACGGTATGACCTGAGGGAAGCATTGCTGGTATAGATAGAGGAGTTTAGACAGCCCAGGCTGGTATTATTATATGCTGGGCTGAGCTGACCAGCACAATACAAAGACAATATGATCAGCTTTAATAATTGCCTACAATGATGGCGTCATTCTAAGGGCTCACAAATTCTGTCTATTCTGAGATGATCCAATGTCTGTCTGCCCTGGATGATGGACAAGCCACACTGCTTCCAAAGGGATATAGCTTACAGGCTACACTACTCTCTACACTGCTGCAGTTGGCCTTTGCCAGTGCCACTGCCCTTTTTAGCCTTTTGGGCAAGGCAAATCCAAAGACAAAAAATCCATAAAAAAAAAACTAAGGAAAATGCTGCTCTCAACGCCAGTGCTCAGCCAAGTCTAAATCTCAAGATGCAGGCACTTGATGCACTCCTCAGCATGGAGAACATCGGCGTCTGTGCAGTAACTGTTCAAGGTTCAAGGCTCCACCCCGCTGCTACCAGGCTATACCTCAGATCATGCTTTTCGCCACAACCCAGACTGTCCATACCCATAGGGAGGGTCCATCACACCCGGTAACACATACCACACACCCAGGTTAGCGCAACACATGAAGCATCAGAGACTCATACAGGACTATACAACCATACAACTGTGCCATGCAATAACTGGTACAGCACAGAGCACCCGCCCAACCAATCTCAAGAACCCCACTCAGCTGACCTTGAAGGAGTGAATATGAAGGTCACAAAATACCTCAACTATCATACAACTGCCCTAAGCAAACCCTACTTGGAGTTGGGTACATTAGCCAGCCCTCCCTACTCTAAAGAATTAAGGTTCCTGAATCATAAATTCAAATGCACTCAACAACTAGTCACCCATATCCACTAGGGGAGATAATATACTAGACCTGATCATCACAAACATGGGGACAAAATAGTATACCCTCACCAGTGAGGATGACCAGTGAGATCTCACCCTGATATAATGTCCCCATCTCCCCCCCCAGCACACCAGCAAAACAGTGAAAAAAAAATCCAAAAAAGCAGACTCACTCTTCTCTTTCTTAAGACTGAGATGGTATCCTTTAAGCCCACTGTGCCAGTGGATACCACATCCCACAATGCCATCTCCAAGAATGCATGTATCATGCAGTCCCAAACAAATCCAAGTCCCTCTCCACCAAATGTAAGCATCCTGTCTGGTGAACCTCAGCCATAAACAAATTGTATAACAAAAGAAGGAAGCTACTGCGCATCCAAGGCAAACTTTGAGAGAAAAATCGCTAAGGTAACCTAAGGAACACTAAAGCTTTCTTCAGCTATGTTAGGAAAACTCATGAAACCCTCAGATAGCCCAGAGTTGGTCTAGTCAACACACAAAAAATACATTGAACCAACAGATATTGCTAACATTCTGGCTGACAGGTTCAGTGCAAATTTCTCCTCCTCTCACCCCCCCAAAGAGATACTTATCCCAGCTGAATGTAATGTCCCTGTCATCTCAGATGTCCACGAGAACCGCCGCCTAAACAAAGCAAAAACACAGCATCAATGGGACCTGATGGTATCCGCTTAACTAGCCTGGTCTGCAAAGCTATGGAAAGAATCATTATGGAACTCATAAACAGAGACAGCAGATCCTGCCTTTTAAACCTGGTTGACTTTTCAAACAGTCACTAGAGCCATTGATGAGGGCAAAGCAGTCCATACAGCATACCTGGACACAATACCCACTCAAGCAAACCTAAACTAAACAGTGATGGCTAAGAGTAAACCCTTATGTGGCTAACAAAGTTTAAATCGCTGGGAGCAATGTCACAAAATGTCAATGGAGCAATGTCAGACTCAACAGGGATCTGTCTTGTTGTCCCAGGGACCCCTCTTGTTATTTCTCAGGTTTGTTAAGAATTCTCAGAAGTTAAAGCAAACTGTGGTTCGTGAGATGACAAAAATGTGAGCAACTGCAAACTAGGCACCAATAGTCAATACACCAGCAGACACACACCTGCCAGGCCTCACTGAAGCGCTGTAGCCACGGAACTAAACTCACGGCCTAAACTAAATATAAAAATCCCAGTAGTCCCTTTTTGGAAAAACAAAAAAAGTCAAATTATCACATAACACCACTGAGGCACGGATAGTGTAAAAAGAGAAGAGAGGAGGGAAAAGGGACCAAGTAGACTCTCATTTGACACCCTGCCCTGCCCCAAAGTGGTTAGAAAAACATTCTACCTTGCACACCTCATCATGAAAGGGATTTCACATCAGATCCAAGGATGTCATTGTACCGCTACCAAAGGGTCTCCAACATATGATCAATATTCTGCCAGACTGGGAAAGAAACTTCAGACTATTCAGTACTTCCACAGGCCTTCTCAGATAAGTGATCTCTCTGCTCAGAGGTGAAGGCCATGTCCAATCAGGATCTGATGACATGCGGACATGCCTCAAAACCAAATCCAAAATCCAATCCTTAGGAGCTAAAAGACTTAAACCTTGGCAGAGTATTAGATAGGACATGGAGAGGGAGGATGAATTAACCAGATTCATTCATGCTTGCTTTTGAACAGGATCCCCATATTAGGTGCAGAGGGCAGTCTCACACTGACTCTCTGAGAAATCTTGATGAGTGGATGGGAGATCTAAGTTTACCCTTAGGGTCACATCTGTGTCACGACAGGGGCACAGTACAGTAAACTAATTCTATTATATAAGGGGACCTTCATTGTGTCACTACTAGACAGAGGCACAGTATTCTATATTTATTCTGTACTTGATCAACTGGACACTCCTTTATCAAGCCCTGCAAACTAGAATCCTTCTCTACATCCAAATCAGGCTTTTCTAGGACTGTTCTCCAGAGGCTCCTAGACTCTGATCCTTCTTCCTTCTGCCTTTGTTTCTAATCTCTGCTACTTGTCTCAAATAGCTTTTGCTACTGCAACAGTGGTCTAATATTGAACATACTCCAGATGTGTAAGTAAACTTATCAAAACAGTAGATGTTCAACTAGATCACTGTTGCAGTAAACACACCCTCACTCTGCCTCCTATTTTTAGCTGTTTCATGTCAGGGTGTGGGATTTTTATTATTTCTGTTCCTATCTAGCAGGACTCTATCCACTCTCTTCTGACACAAGAAAGTTCTGAAGTTTTGGTACCTTAGTCACTGATTTTATACTGTTGTCCTTCAGCTCTACAGTGGCTAGCATGCATGGAAGGTGCCCTAAATCTTTGAAAGCTGGCTGGCTAGTCGGATCCTTGGCAAGATTCATCCCATGTAGCGTAGGCCACTGCAGTAGTGATCTAGCTGACCATCTGCTGTTATGGTAAATTTACCTGCATAACTGAACTTCATGGCTTTCAATATGTTCTGTTCTCTAATATTTCACTGTTGTCTGGGTAATGTCAATCTCAGATATTAAAAAGAGAAAGCAATAATGATCATAATAATAATAATAATAATAAATAATAATAATAAATAATAATAATAAATAAATAATAATAATAATAATAATAATAATAATAATAATAATAATAATAATAATAATAATAATGCATTTTTAGGCAAAGACCCCTTACTTGATATTATTTATTTATTATTTATTTACATTTATTTACCAGGAAAGTCCGACTGGGCCAGCGGCCCGGGGAGAAAAGCTCCACAGAAATATAAGCAAAATACAATAATTAGATAGTACAATAGTATACATACAGTAAGATGGAGAATACACTAAATGTAGTTAGTCTATACAAAGTAGTATTCAATACAGTTTTCTAGTAGATGTTGTTGTCTTTCGGCTTTTTGTGGTTAGGGGTTGCCACAGCAAAACTCCGGTCCACTAATGATTGCCAGTAGATTTTCACGAATGCTGAGGTGCCAGCTCGACGTTCAACCTTCAACGAAGGCACGCCCATTTACGCATGTCTTTCGAATGCCCGCCCAACCATGGGGAGGACATGCAGACTCCACACAGAAGGTACTCCCCACACTCCAGCTGAGAATCGAACGGGAGAACCTCTTGCTGTGAGGCAACAATGCTACCGCTGCACCACCGTGGAATTTTCTAGTAGATACAGGTTCAAAAAAAAACAAACAAACAAGCATTTCAGTGATCACTGAGAGAAAAATAAAATTAGTACTGTGTACATATTAAATAATAGTTATGTACAAATCAGATTTCCTTTATATATATTTTTGAGTAGTAATAAACACTGAGGAAAAGGAGAAAATGAGGTAAGGAGTGGACAATGTGTTGAGAGAGTTATAGAGGTCTTGTCAGTCAGGTTTGGTGCAGGAGCAATGCAAGTTCTTGGCTAGATGTTCAAATAGTAGTACTAGTAGTTTGAACTTGGTAGATTCAGGTGTGTTTTGGAGGGTGTGGGGTAGAGAGTTCCATCATTTGGCTATTTGATTTGAGAACAGGGCTTTACACTGAGTGTTGTTAGCTTTGTTTACTGTTAGAAAATTTCTGTTTGCAGATCTTAGACTTTGTGGACCTGAGTAGGGCACAACAAGTTCCTTGAGGGATGGGCAGCTGTCAGGATGGAAAATGATATTGTGTGAGAATTTAAGTTGGTAGTGATGGAGAAGGTTAGGTAGCTCAAGTCAGTTTCATTTATGTAGAACAATACAATGGTGGGTTTGGTGGGGAAGGTTGGCTGTGAAGCGGGCTATTTTGTTCTAGCAAGTTTCCAGTTTGGTTAAGTCTGATTTTTTTAAGTTGGTAAAGAAGGGGAAGCATATAGGAGTGTAGAGAGGAGGAAGGTTCTGGATATGGCTAGTCTGGCATTGTCACTGAGGAATGGCTTGCTTCCGTACAGTGAGCCAAGTTTGACGTGAACTTTCTTAATTGTGACGGCTATGTGTTGGTCAAACCTGAGTTTGCTGTCGATTGTCACGCCAAGGAGTTTTGTATGCTCAGCTGGTTGGTTGATTGTGTTGTTTGCTGACAGAATGGTGAAAAGAAGTGTGATATTCCTGCTTTGATAACTCAGACTCAGATTTGGACAATATCACTGGGGCACTGCTTAATGCTAGGAGTCTAAATAGAAATATGCCAGAACTTAAGGCCCTCCTGCAACTTAAACACATTCATCTTTGTGCAATGAATGCATTCTCTCTATACCAAAGTTTAGCACCTATCAAGCTTCTAGGCCCTTAGTAAGCTCAGGGGGAGTACCTGTGCTTATCATAAAGATCATCATTTTCGCAACAAATTATTCACAATCCTAACCTGGAGCTCATTAAGAACCAAATTGCCATTAATAAATACAATTATTACATAATTGCTAGCTAGAGGTCCCAGTCAATGTCCAACAATGATCATGGAAATTACCTTCATACCATTGAGAGGTTAAATATTAAACCAAATACCTTATTATAAAGGGACTCCAATTATCCAAGCATTGATTGGTACACTTACACCTCTAAAAATGGATATTCTTAGCATTTTCTAGACTTTGTTAATACCAATTTGCTGGAACAAAAATTGCACAACTATCCAATCTAATAGGTTGCAAAGTTGATTGGTTCATAGGTTTATACTAGATTAATGATCACCAGGGTCTTTACAAGCCTATCAATGCAACCCACTCCAGTTTTGTCCCAAAGTTCCTTGGATGCCCATATGGGGAGGTATGTTAGTAAAGTGGTAACTAAGGGTTATGGGGGGGGGGTGCTAGTTGGGGAGTAACTTACTTACTGTCGACCTCTGTCCATGAGAGACATGGAGGCCAGACCAGGGTGTGAATTTGTAATGTCCCATCCAATGATCAAGATTTCTTTTGAACAGGTCACAGATGAAATCTGCTTCATGTTGATGGGGAGCTTATTATGACCTATATAATCTCTGGTGTTACTTTATTTAGCTGCTAACTGGGTAAACCCACTAGACACATGTGCCTGTTTTCAAAAGGGGGTACAGGAGGTCTATCTGGTTATATGACTTGATCATCATAGCGCTCATCTTGTATGTGCAAGAAATCTGGACAAAGCTATAAACCACTGGGGGGGGGGGGGACAAAGCCCCAAAATCAGAGATAACTTTTACACTTAGAAAGTTGCTAGAATAATAGGTATCGCACTAGCATGCTTTTTCTGAAGGATATAGGTTCATAGGGTCATACGTGTATACCAGGCTAACAACCACTGGGACGTTTATAAGCCTAGCTAAGCTTTCCAATTACATCCCCAAGTTTATGTGCCTTATATGTTATTTTAAGGGATTTAAAAAAGCTAAGGCAAAATGTACAGGTGTCTATGCTCATTAGTGATATAATTGCTAGACACGGGGTTTATTTCTGATTTCCCATCCACCGGTCAAGGTTAGTCCTGAATAGGGTTAGGGAAGAGCTCTACTTTACATGCATGAGAAGTCTGCTCCAGAGAAGGGGAATTCTCTGAGATGCATACCTGTCCCTCCAATGCATCCTATTTATGTTATAAGCAAATTTTACCCCCCCCCCCAGCGAGTGAGTAATTCTACTGCTGTTCATTTTGTGCATATGCAGAATGTGCATCAGACTGGGATCCAAGGATGCCTTGTTCACCAGGCATACACCTCCTCTCAACAGTCTGTAGGAAACAGAGTATAGAGATAGGGCTTTGAGGTGATCTGCATAGGACATGCTGGTTACACCCTGTATTCTTTTTGTGAGGAAACTATGTGGATGTTCCAGTTGTTGCATGTGCCTTGTCATGTAGATACTTAAGGTAGTGTTGTACATATTGAAGGGCCTGATGAAGGCCAAATACAGTGAAACAATGATTTCCTTGGAATTAGATACCATGCCCTTGCTTATAAGTTGATAGAATGATTTCCTTGCTACCTTAGACACATGTTGGTCGAAATCTATGTTATTATCTACATGCATACCCAAATCCTTGAATACTGGATCTACTCTTAGGGGTCTGCTATTGATGAGGTAATCTCCTGGGATAGTTGACATCCCAAAGGATACTATTATACATTTCTTGGCACTGAGTTTTAAGTCATGGCTTTGGCACCAGCCATTTGTCTGTGTTAGTCCTTCTTGTAGGATGTCAGTGTCTTGGGGGGATTCTATGACTGCTCCTAGTTTGCAGTCATCTGCAAACTTGGTCAGCCGTCAGCCAGAGGCCATTGACATTGGCCATGATGTCCAAGAAGTAGATGCCAAAAAGTAGTGGAACCAGCACAGAGCCCTAAGGGTCTCCACTACTGACTGGCCACTTTTTGGAGGTGATCTCCCCTATCCTAACTTCCTATGTCTTATCTGAGAGCCAGCTGGCTATCCAACATGTACTGTATGGATTTATACCCATATCCATGAATTTGTTTACAATGCCTGAGTAGCATATTGTATTAAATGCCTTAGCCAGGTCAAAGTAGACAGAATGTACCATTTTGCCCTCCTCAATTTCTTTGGTGACCTCCTCGAAGAAGTCCACCAAGTTGAGTAGGCATGATCTGCCCTTAATAGAACAAAACTGGGTTGGATCCAGTGTTTGAAGGTTTTCTATGTCCTTATTAAACATTTCCATGATAATTCTTTCCATGGATTTGCATATGACACTAATCAGACTTATCTATCTGTAGCTTCTGGGACCCAGTGATGGCTTACCTTTGTGTAGAGGGATGACCATTGCAGATCTCCATTCACTTTTCATAAAGCCTGTCTGGAGGCTAGGGTTAGATAGTGACTCCAGTGGTCCTGATAGGTCATGTTTCATGCTTTTTAGAAGGCATCTTGGGATGCTATTGGATCCCACTAATGTAGAGATTTTGATCTAAGAGAGTGCATCTAGGACCTGCCCCCTAGTGATGGTTGAAGGGGGGGTTGATGGTATTTACAGGGTGACAGCTGAGGGAGGGAGGGTAAAACTAGAGCTGAATTTGTCAGCCAGCAGATTTTCCATATCTTCCAGCTCCATGTAGGTGGCTCCATTTACTAGCAGTTTTGCACACTGCTGTGTGCTGACCTTGAGGGTCTTGTGGTTGTCCTTTGCCTGAGATATTATCTTTACCTCAAATTTGGCTTTAGTAGACTCAATTTGCCCTCTTAATTATTTGTTTAGATTGATTGCAGTATTTTTATCATGCTAGGAATATCACTTCCTATCTTGGCTAAGACTTTTTGTTCTTTTGTTTTACAGCCTGTTTATGTTTGGATTCTGCTAAGGACGTGTGTTTTTTGAGTTAATTCTAGACTTATTTCTGGTAGGCACAGCTGCCCTATGCATTTGTTGACATGATTGTACAGGGTTTCTGTGAATGATTTTGCATAGACATCTGCATTCTCAGGGTTTCAGGAGGCTTGAAATTTGGGCAGGTTATCACTTAGTAGTAGGAGCTTTGCCTTAGAATAGTTCCTAAATGGGGTTAGCCAGGATCACAGAATTGATTTTTAGTATGAGGTTGATAGCTTTGTGGTCTGACCTTACTAGAGGGGACACTACACTATTAGTGGTATAGCATCCTCCCATCTTTGTGAGTACCAGGTTTGCACCCCTAGTGGGTGTATGGACTATCTGGATCCAGATGTTTGTGTTTACAAAATCCAGGAATCTCTGATATTGTAAATTTGGGTTGTATAAGCATTTCACTTTATAGTGGGGTGGTTGAAGTGGCACATAAATTTGGTATTGGGTTGAGTGGTGAGAGCCAGCAGTAAGTCCAGGTATGAATTACTTGGGTCATAAAGGCTGACGTATATCTTGTAAGGATATAATATGGGACTTTGCATATGGGAATATGGGTGTGGAGAACCTCAAGCATGCCATTCTGTTTGCCTAATCTTGAGGTGAGTTTATTGTTGATATATTTTGAGACCATCTCCACATTTAGTCCCTACCTGTGCAGTAGCTGACCTGAATATATGGAAGGTACTGTAGCCCTGTATTGCTGGGTTTAAACCACATCTCAGTAACTGCACAGATGTCCACATTCTGCTGGGTGAGTAGAGCCTGGAGGGAGTGGAGTTTCCTTTTTGGGCTTTTGGCACTGAACCTTTAGATTCCCTTGGGATGGTTTTGCTAAGTTGGATGTTTTGTCAGTTTGGCATTGCCTAAAAGAGGCACTATGAAGGAGGGCAATGTTTTAGCAAATATTCTAAAGCCTAAAGGGGACAATTGCAAACCATCTTTGGAAAAGCAATGCAGTCTGTTGACCATATCCTCCCATGCTGACAAATACTGTATCAGAAACTAAGACAATTATTGAGGTCAGTCATCTTTTGTTCATATTGAAACATCATCCTTGGTGAAGGTTGAGTTCTGGTCAATGATATCCACATATCAGCCTAAAACACTGTTAAATAAAATCAAGAATTCAATACACAGGAGGTTCAGATTCAAAAGTTTACTAGTGTACACCAGGAGGCAAAAAACGTACAAGTACAGAATTTTGTCTGACATGAAACAGGAAGCACACAATTTTATATAGTTTTAACATTCAAGCTATGCCCACCTTACTGACGTGATATGTCACAGGGCATCTATTAGCTTACAGTCTTCTATTCATAAAGCTGTTGATGCTGTATATTTTAAAAAAAAACTTTTCCTCTAGATACAATACGGCCTTGCTATCCAGCTGGTCAGACATAATGTCTTTCTGTAAAGTTACTTCTTCAAGGTTTCATATCAGTTCGAATACAATAGCAGATTTAGTCTTTTAATAATCTTCTTTGTTCTCTGTTACACTTTCCTACCAGCTGCGTGCTTATCTCAGTAACACATATACAAGGCCAAATCATTCCAGCAGGAAAGAGCAGAAGATTTCATTATTTCACACATTTAATTTCCTGACCCAGCAGATAATCACTTGTGAAAAGCATAAACATTAAAACTTGCTAAGCTAGCATCTGCCAGGGTCGAAGGTCAACTTTGCTTCAAGCCACACTGCAGTTTCAAAACTACTTACATTTACACATGAATTAATCCTTACTGTTATATGATTAATAGAATAAAATGCATTATATACTACTTTGCTTTTAAACTAGCATTTCTCATATATTCAAATACACATTTTTCTAACATTTTCCTCCCTATTAATACTTTTTATTCTATTTTTGAAGTATGCATAGTGTCATTTAATCTCCTAACCTTTTCCACTTAGGATTTTCAGCTAGGTGAGTCATTCAATCTATACTTCAGAAAAAATGTCATCTGAGATCAATTTTTCAATTTCAATATCTTGGTACAAAGTTTCAGTAACAGATACATCAATAAAATCTTTGATTAATCTTTTCATGCAGGGAATTCCACAGCAAACACATGCTCCTATTAGGAGTATACCCACACAAATGGCAATCAGAATATTCATTAGGATGGAACCCCACCCCCCAAATAGATTCTGTAAAAAGTCCGTCAGTGGGTTTGGGCCTGGTTCAGTCATGGCTGATACTTGCTGAATTACATCTAGGTGATTATTGATTTCATGCCTATTATCTGGTATGTACGCACAGCATTCTTCTTTGGTAAGCACGCATGTACCACCTCTTGCCGCTAGGGTGAAGTCAAGAGCCATCCGATTTTGTAGCACAACAGTTCTCATTGCATTCAGTTCATCAGTCACCAGTTCTAGGGCAGAAAAAGTTGCATTACTCATTACTTTGAGAAGTTTCAACAACTTCCTCAGCTCCCAGATCGATTTGACTGCTCCATAGGCTGGGAATATTCCTGCCCAAGATATAACACTGTCACTCAAGTCCATATGAGTCAATTTGCTTTTGTCTTTTACTGAATTGTGGTCTTTCCAGCCAGCTTCGATCTTTCCAACTGGATTCACAGGTTTTTCAACTGGACCTTTGGGTTTTCGGGCTGCTTCTCTCACGTTTCGTATCTTACCCAAAGGTAATTCTGCAGTATGTCTTATTGCGGGAACCAAGTAACCCAAAAAATAACTGCTGGACCAATTCTCAGGTAACCATTTATACGCCTTTTTCCCACAAATAAAATAACAGTTTTCTACTTTAGTACTAATACGCATCAGCCCTGCATGAAACATTTTCTGATCTATAACTGACAGTTGTTTAAACAAAACTGGATTCTTGCAAATGTCATTCATGGTTGTTTTCAATGAGTTCAAATATGAGTCATAATTAGTATTGCAAAAAGTATTGCCATTACTATTCTTAATGTAACATCGGTAAGATATGGTTATATTACAATTGCTCCAGCCCACCTGCAGGGTATCATTTTTATAAAAACATACAATTCCTTTTTGTGTGACAGGTAAAAATAAAGTTATTTTGTCCTGTGATCTCACAGTTCCTGTATCGAAAAGTAAATTCTCCCAAGTCTCATTTATCCCCAAAGGGACAGCGGACATTATCAGTCCTCCATATGCTGTTGGTATAGCTGTACAAACCCAGCAATTTGAAATGTTCATAGTCTCTGCATATACACGTTTCATGGCTAGGTATGTATTAAAATTTGGATGCCAGTCTATAGATGTTTCATCACGCCTTCCCACTTTCACTTGTGTGGATGTATGTAGGATAAACCACAACAAGAGGAAAATTGTCACAATTACAGTCAATAAATGTATACTCAACAAAATGATTATACAACATCTCTGGGGCTGATCTAGATTTCTATTACTTTGTTTTTGGCCATCTCGGTCTGGTTGTGTATCAGTCACAAAGTTTTTATCAAGTTGAAAGTTCTTTACTGGTTTGCAGTGTGTCAAATGAACCCAAGACGTCCTCTCAGCTACTCTGACTGCAGTAGGCATTGCCAACAGAACCTGGTACGGTCCTTCCCACTTTGGACTCGCCCAATTCTTCCTTTTCATCACTTTCAGCCACACGTATGTCCCCGGGGCCAAGACTGCTTCCACTGGTCTGGTCTGTTCCTTATCTGAAAAAGAGTTAAACTGCAAAACAGATTTATTTGTTAACAATTTCCTCATATAACTAGCTAATGAACTGTCAGCCTCTTGCTCTGCAGGCATGAGAGCTTTCCACTGAGGCACATAATATGATCTCCCAAAAACCATTTCAAAGGGAGTCAAACCTTTTACATTTGGAACCGTTCTCATACTCAGCAGTGCTAAAGGCAGACGGTGTATCCAATTCTTTTGGGTCTCCTCAACTAGCTTCCTAAGCTTACTTTTGAGGGTGCCATTGTACCTTTCCACCACTCCTGCTGACTGTGGGTGGTAAGCACAATGTTTTTTTAAGGAGATACCAAAAAATCTCCCAAGTTGGTGGATTGTCTGGTTTACGAAATGTGTGCCGTTGTCACTATAAATCCTTTCCGGAATGCCAAATCTAGGGATTACTTCTTTTATCAGGGCTTTCGCCACTGTTGCTGCATCTGGGTTTTTGGTTGGAAAAGCTTCTACCCATTTGGAAAACATGTCTACAATAACTAAACAAAACTTTTTCCCTTCACATTTATTCAATTCTATGAAATCCATACAAATAGTATGGAACGGATACGGTGGTATAGGAACATTTCCTTGCTTGGTTTTAAATGCCCCTTGTGCATGATGCTTGTTACAAGTATGACAAGCTGCACAAAATTTTTTTGTGTAGTTTGTGTATCCATATGTTTGGAATATTTGATTTACTAACTGTACCATCCCCCCTGTTGAGACATGGCACTGCCCATGGCTCAACAAAGCTGCATATCTAAATAAATTAGACGGCAATACTGGTTTTCTTTCTTTGGAAATGTACAGTCCATTCTCAAGAATTGCACCTCGTTTTACCCATTTTTGTTTTTCTGCTTTTGTAGTAAGCATCTGCATTGTTTTTAACATGTCTAAATCTAAAATCTCAGAGGGTTGTAATTCCTCATTTAAAAGTAAAGTTTTTGAGTCTGAGGCTGCTTGATTTGCAGCTGCATCAGCTCATGCATTGCCTTTCAAAATCTTATCCTGTTGTTTTGTATGAGCTACACATTTACAAATAGCTACTTTGGTAGGTAACTGAATAGATTCTAATAATTCCAAAATAAATTGCGCATGATTAATAGGTTTTCCACTAGATGTTATCATTCCTCTATTTTTCCATTGTTGTGCAAATACATGTACTGTAGAAAAAGCATACTGACTATCAGTATATATGTTTACACACTTGTTTTTTGCTAAAGTACATGCCCTCGTCAAAGCTATCAATTCTGCTGCTTGTGCAGATAAGTTACGTGGTAAGGATTGGGCTTCTAGAATTTCAGTGTCTGTAACTACTGCATAACCGACCAGATTCTTCCCTGTAGGACCCCTTCTGCATGAGCCGTCCACGTAATATGTCACCTCAGCATTATCCAAGAGCATATCTGTGAGATCCTGTCTAGGTAAAGCTAACTGTTCAATTTCCTGCAGGCAGCTGCGTGGTGTGCCATCCACAGGAGTTAGGAGTAATGTTGATGGATTTAATGTCGTACATCATTCAATTGTCATATGAGGTTGGCTCAGCAGTATAGTCATACATGAAAGATGTCTAGCAGGAGAAAGGTATGCCACTTTTTCTTGCAGTAAAATTATTGCAACTGCATGAGGCACTCTCAATGTGAGAGGGTGGAATAACACCACTGAGGCTGAAGCCTGTACTGCCATTGCGGCTGCAACTACTGCTTGTACACAGTGAGGCAAAGATCGTGCCACTGGGTCTAACTGTGATGAATAGTAGGCTATGGGGCATTGCTTGTCCCTGTGTTGTTGCGTCAATACTGACGTCACATATCCTTGTTTGCAATCTACGGTCTGAAAAAAACATTTGTGATAATTTGGAAGTCCTAAAACTAATGAAGAAGCTATCAACTGCTTCAACCTGCAGAAAGCCGTTTCTGCTTTGGTTGTCCATTGTAAAATATCTTGTGCTGCCATTGGTGTCTTATATATCAAGTCAGTCAGTGGAGCAGATTCCAAAGCACAATTTGGTATCCAGCTCCAGCAGAAATTAGTTGCACCCAAGAAAGACATAATTTCCTTCTTGGTTGCTGGTTTAGGTGCTTGCAAAATTGCTGTTTTTCTTTCCTCATCTGGTATTCTACCTTCATTGGATATTACATATCCCAAGTATCTAACTTGTTTTCTCCAAAGTTGTAACTTACTTTTGTTTACTTTGTGTCCTTGTGTTGCTAAAAATTTCAATAACACCACAGTATCTTCCCTGCATTGCTGCTGGGTGGGGGCTGCTAGCAAGATGTCATCTACATAAAGTAGAATTTGACTACCTCCCGGTGGGGTAAACCCTGCCAGGTTGCTAGCCATTTCTTGTGCAAAAATTGTTGGACTCTCACAATATCCCTGTGGTAGCCGAGTATATGTATACCTTTTACCCTGAAATGTAAATGCAAACAAATATTGACTATCAGGATGTATAGGTATCGAGAAGAAAGCATTACTGATATCTACCACAGAGAAATACTTCTGTTGTGGTTTTAGATCATTTAACAAAGTATGTGGGTCTGGCACCGTAGGTGCTCTAGGTATTACTGCATTATTTACAGCTTGTAAATCTTGTACCATCCGCCATTCCCCATTCGCTTTTTTAACAGGAAATAGGGGTGTATTACATGGTGAATCAGGAGATTCTACCAGTACTTCTTTGAGTAATGCTGCTATTATAGGCTTAATTCCTATTTCTGCATCCTTTCTCAAAGGGTATTGTCTTTCTGTGGTCTAAAAGCTGACTTTGGGGTAATTGTAACTGGTCCTGCTGTTTGAATAAGTCCTACATCTGACTTGCCTGTTGACCAAAGAGTTGTTGGAATTTCACATAAGGTCTTTTCTTCTTCTTCTAATAAAAATGCTAATCAGCTGTCCTCGCTAGATTGCAAGTGTACAGCTGGATGTGTCTGTGTCAACCAATTCAGTTTCTGTTTCTGTATCCCTTGTTCTGACAGTTCTAAATCAGTCTGTTTCTCCCATCTTGTTACTTTTTCTCCTAAGTCTGCCCATTTTACACTTTTATTCTTTGTCAAGCTGACATGTGGTAATCGATTTGATCTATATAATGCAAGGAATTCTTGAGGTAATGAACAGCTGACTACACTGTTCCCCTTAGTATCCCAGTACAAAGTATGCAATACTAGTCTAGTTGCACGATTTCTGAATAATTCTTGCTCATATTCTCTATCAGGTCCTGGTGTAGTACAGTAGTATAGAGTACATTGTAACAAATGCTGTTGATCAGTGTCGAGGGAGGGGGCTTTACTGATGGCTACGTTCATCAGTTCCTCGGTTACTGCCCCTGGACCAGTCATGACTAGGTCCTGGCTGTACCAGTAAAAAGTTTCACCCTCTGATCGCACTACAAAGGTATCCATTTGTCTCTGTGCCTCCATACCTTGTACAGTTGAAACTACTACTATGCCAAATATCTGCATAAGGTCCCTGCCCAATAGGTTTACTGGACACTTTGCAGAAACAACAATTTTACTTCTCTGGGTCATACCTGAAACAAGGTCAGTTATTGCTATATCATGGAAAAGTGGTTCCCTGTATAGCTGTCCATTTGTGGCTTTTACTAGTATATAATCAGGTGATTCGGAATGTTCTGGTAACTTGGAGGGGTGTATCAAAGTCCGTGACGCTCCAGAGTCACATAGGGATTTGACTTCCCTTCCCTCCACCAGAAGTGTAACTTCCGGTTTCGTATCTGCTAAGTAGAGCTCTAAGCTCAATAATGCTAAGTCCAAAATTTCACTTTCTTCATCCTCCATATCTACTTGCACTTCCTCAACTCCTTCTATCACATTTACGTCTGTTTTCTGTTTATTAACTTTTCTTGATGATTTCTGACTTTCACATGATGTATCTTCACTATCATATAGTCAGTCCTCATCTCCTTATCTTCTGAAATTACCTTTTGTTTTGCTTACAATCCCTTGCTAGATGTCCCTTTTTCCGCACTTGAAGCACTCACCTCTTTTTCCTCTCTTCAAAATCTTCTGATCGTTTGTCAGACTGTTTGTTTCCCTGGGCATTTTTCTTGCCCTTTTTACCTGACTGTAATACAAATACTTCAGCTCCGTCTTCAGCAGTGAAGACTTGCCTTCTTTTCTTTTACTATTAAAATGTCTTTCAGCATGTCTAGCGTATTCAAGTAAGGCTTGTAGCCTCCCTGTTCGATGGTCTATCATATGCTTTGTAATGAAGCTACTAATAGTTGCAATGCAACCTTTCAAAAATGCATTTTTTAATTGTTGTTCATACGGGGAATCATTTGTTTGGTTCTCAGGAACCAACATACCGCTATGATTATTAAAACATTCTAATAATCTAGCATAATACCCATCTATCATCTAATTTTCCTGTTGTATGCATTGATTAATGCAAGTCCAGTCTGCTTTAGGTTTCCATTTCTCAGAGATTCAGTCTGTCAGACCTTTCACTCTGTTGTCTAACTCTGCGTCACTATGTGGGAGGGGTTTAAGCTCTGCATTACAAGGATTCCAGGTGCCACAAATCATGTGCCAATCTGGACCTATAATTTGTCTTACTACTTTTTCTACTTCTTCCCCATTCAAGTGGTAACTCAATCTCATGCCTTGTAAATCTTCTAAAAATTTTGTAAAATTAACTTTTGGATGGGGAATTCTCTCAGTAGCCTTCCGGATATCCTCCGGTGTCCATGGTCTATATACTAAGAGTGTTGGGTCCTGCCCTTCCTGTCTTGCCTGAGGATTTGGAACTTCTTTAAGTGGGCATATTTCTTCCTCACTCTCATCCTGTAGGTTTCTCTCTATTTGATATAATTCTGTGTCCCTATGTGTTTTATGTGTTTGGGACCTAGTTTCAATAGGATCTCTAACAAATGGTTGTGGTCTTGCTGAAACTTCAGGATAACGCGGAGGCAGACCAGCCTGTCCACTCGCTTCATATCCTGAAAAGGGTAAGGGAGGGGGCAAGGGAGGAGGAGGAGGGGGAGCTGTCGCTATTACCAAGTTATTATTCTCTTCGTCTAGAAATAATGTTTTTGAATTTTTCAGCTTCTGCTCTCTACGATTTGCTTCCTTAATCCACCTGTGTGCCTGAGGAATGCCTAAGTGGCGTTGCTTTTTTGCCTGACCTCCCGCATCAGATTTAAGCTGTTTAAGGAGTTTAATTAGTGAAGTTTTATCTAGTTTACCATCAAATTCATATTTATTAACCCATTTTGTATAATACCTAACATTATCAAAACGTTGTAATTGCATGCATTTTGCGTCTTCGATTAGGGGCTGATCTCGCGATGTTTTAGTGCACTGATTTCCCATGGCAAAGAAAATGTTACGTAACCCTTTTTATCACGTGATATCAAGTTCTCAGTTCCTGTTCACAGTTTATCTAGAATAACTGCCTACCTTATTCTGTTACCCTGATCTATGACCAAATATACAGTACTTCCTTTTGTCCCTGATCTGCAAAACAAATCTTGACAACAATATACTGTAACCTAGTCCCTGATCTAAAACAGAAAAAAGGCAAATTCTTCCTACCTGAGCCTCCGGTATTGAACTGTCCAATGTCCACTCTTCGGCCACAGATCAGAAAGTGGCCAGCCTCTTTAAACGATAATTCAGTCAGAGGTCTTTTCACCCAAGAAGAACTGTTTCGGTAACTTCTCCTGTGCAGTATTCGACCACCGGTAGACTCTGATCTGCAGCTGTCCGAGGGAATTTTCCAGTCCGAAGGATCAAACTGTTAAATAAAATCAAGAATTCAATACACAGGAGGTTCAGATTCAAAAGTTTACTAGTGTACACCAGGAGGCAAAAAACGTACAAGTACAGAATTTTGTCTGACATGAAACAGGAAGCACACAATTTTATATAGGTTTAACATTCAAGCTATGCCCACCTTACTGACGTGATATGTCACAGGGCATCTACATCACTTTAGCTTACAGTCTTCTATTCATAAAGCTGTTGATGCTGTATATTTTAAAAAAACTTTTCCTCTAGATACAATACGGCCTTGCTATCCAGCTGGTCAGACATAATGTCTTTCTGTAAAGTTTCTTCTTCAAGGTTTCATATCAGTTCGAATACAATAGCAGATTCAGTCTTTTAATAATCTTCTTTGTTCTCTGTTACACTTTCCTACCAGCTGCGTGCTTATCTCAGTAACACATATACAAGGCCAAATCATTCCAGCAGGAAAGAGCAGAAGATTTCATTATTTCACACATTTAATTTCCTGACCCAGCAGATAATCACTTGTGAAAAGCATAAACATTAAAACTTGCTAAGCTAGCATCTGCCAGGGTCGAAGGTCAGCTTTGCTTCAAGCCACACTGCAGTTTCAAAACTACTTACATTTACACATGAATTAATCCTTACTGTTATATGATTAATAGAATAAAATGCATTATATACTACTTTGCTTTTAAACTAGCATTTCTCATATATTCAAATACACATTTTTCTAACAGACACATAGTCTGAGAGCTCCATAATATCTATCTTCATATAGTCCAGGACTATGGCTGATGGTACTTGTGGTCCAGTGACCATAGTGTATGACTAATATGGCAGGTCTTGGACCCTGATAAACAACTGACAGTGATTTTTCTCCTTATTCAGCCTGACAAGTGGGCCATCTATATGTCTCACAATGGCATCTCCTATGGTTAAAACACTGGGTAATATGTTGGCTTGCCTTATAGCCTTTGTAGGTGAGGCTTCAAAGGATATGGCTATGTGTTGTGTTGTGTTGTGCATTGTTCTGGTGGGATTGCTGAGGATTTTTTTTTTTTTTTTGTAGGATGAATGTTTTGGAGATCTTTGGGACTTAGGAAGTTTGCTTTTAAGTGTCTCAGCATATGTTGGTCTATGTGCTGGATCAGTACTGTATGTGGTGGGTGTAATACTTAACATTGCTGACAACCTGGTTGTTATTTTGAATGCCTTTGTGTGAGAGTCTTGCCACCAGTAACATTGTGTAATTACATCTCTCACAAGCTGCATCCATTTTTCTAAGGAATAGTTGGTCGTCAGTGAAAAATGAGACAATTCCTATATTGTCTCTGGATGGCCATATCTACGAAACTGCCTGCAGAAAAACTGGGTAAATTCCCATCCATAGTGTCAGGCCGACTTCAATAATTGGCTGAATAGGCTAACGTTTGCTGAAAAGATTTCATGCCTGCATAAACTAAAGCACTGCTGGTGATTCCCTCCTGGGTGAGGAAAGTAAAATATTTTTTATCTGTGATTGATAGAGTTGCTTTCTGTTCTACCTGCTCCATTTTGTTTTCTGTTTTAAGAAATCTGCTTGGCCTGGTATTTTTATAGAATATGAAAGTGACAATTAAATTATCTAGGCTGCACATTTCACATATTTTGTTTTTCATTGGTTAATTCTCTTTTTGAATGATACTTAAAAATACAGTGTATTTCTGGGCCTTTGACATTTGCTAAAAAGATTTCAAGCCTGCATAAACTAAAGCACTGCTGGTGATTCCCCACTAGTTTTTCCCACCCACCCTCTAGTTAGTTGATCTGATTTTAAAACCTGGTGATTTTAAGCTGCCCACCCCTACTGTAAACTGAGCTTAATAAGCTTCCCCCGCTCTGCTCTGCTGTTGATATATTGAATTATTTATTTGCCTTTCCTTGAACTCGTATTGAAAAAGTACATTTTGCCTTTCATTGTCTATTCTACTGATTTACTTGCTCTGAATTCATTATCTAGCTATCTGTTGGATTAAGTAGTATATTTTTACACTCCAGAAAGCACTTGTTTATACATCAAGAGGTCAGTGGATTTTCCATCTAGTGCACTGGGAGGTAGCCTGGTCCTTCTAGGTTGAGGAAACACATGAGATTTCTCCATGTAGTTTATTGAATGGAGGGATTATTAATCAGTTTATCTTGTTTTTAGTGCCTTTATAAATTCTGTACAGTTGAGTGGCTCTTGGCTCATTTATACAAAGCAAATCACTTTTATTGACTAACCACACTTTGATAAGCTGTTTAAAGTACACTGCTGTATCTGTATCTTTGTGTTAGTATTTTGTATCTTTTAAGTTTGCTTATGGTAGCTTTACACTCCAGACACTCTTTTACTGTGCTTTTAGATTAGGATGACTAGGATTATTCTTCTAGTGGCAGTAGGTTTTTACTTGGTCTATCTGAGCTGAGAAACACACAAAAGGGCTCTAAGTATCTTTTTGCACTTCTCATATACTGTGACTGTACTTCAGCAATTTCAAAAAAAAAGAAAAACTGTAATGTCTGATTTTGCTTTAAGTATTTAATTGCATTGTATTACATTGTATCTGTTAGTTGTAGGTAGTCTGAGTGGCATACCTCTCAACTGTTCAGATTTTTGCAGAATGTCCAGATTTTGGCTCATATTTTTGGTCTGTTCCTCATAAAATCTGTGGTTTTCTGGCAAATCATTGAGATTATCTGAAGACCGATGTCACTAAATAATGACATATATTTGAGTTTCAGTCTTCAGATCCTTCAGAAAATCTATATTAAAACAAACCCTGTTATTCTACTAACTTTATAAGAGTAACATTTAAAATATGTCCCTATTTTTGGGCCTTTGTCACCCTATTTTGTCAGGCCTTGTCCAGATTTCTTGCACTAAGAGGTTGAGAGGTATGCTGAGTAGTTTTGTTACACTTGGGCTCTAAACCAGCTATTCTACATTAAGAATGTGTTTTTCTGCACTCTTGTGGCAGAAGTGTGCTGATCTGACTTGTCTGAGTTGGGGATTGCTGGTGGAAGGCTTATTATGTGCTTTCCTGATTGGTAGTTAGCTTAAAACTTGTTTCTCTTTGCTTGTATTTAAGCCTCACATTTGCACATTGCTGCTTTTCTCTCAGTAGCAGTTAGCAGTGCCCTGTATAGATGCAAAAGCCTAGAAGCTCAGTTTTTCCCTAAACAGTTGTCAGTGAAACCCTTCAAAGCTTTTCAGCTGGACTAGAAGCAGCTCAGTTGCGCAATGAGCAGAGCTGACCTTATTGATCAACCTTAGCCTACACAAATTATAGGTCCCTCTTGTAGTCTCAGAGCTGCCAGTACAGTCCAATCAAATTAACCCATTCCCTTTCCTAATAAAACATACAGTAAGAGCCTGCTATCATGGATGGGTAGTTTCCTATCATCTCTCTGGCCAACCTGATAGACATGGGCTTTCTGAGGCAATGTAGCAACTGTGTCATGAATACTGACAACCACTTACTCCTGAAACAAATACTTTATGTGAGAGATGTAGCTACACTATGAAATTAGAGACAAGACTTTCACATAAGGACAAATCGATTGCCAAACAGGCTATCAGCACACCCCTATAGTGCCTTTTTTAGGCAGTGTTCCAAAGACCAAATTACCACCATAACAGATACAAACAAATGCAGTCTGAGGGTCATGCTGCTCAATGGTCTAAATCTCAAAATGCACTCACTCGAAGCACTCCTTAAAATGGAGAACATTGACATTTGTGCTGTAACAGAGACCTGGTACAAGGCAGCAGAAAGTACCCTTGCACTACCAGGCTATAACTCATTCCACACCTTTCAGCCCCAGAACTTGGAAGGAAGCTCCAAAGGTGGTGGTGTTTCCATATTCATAAAGGATGCACACACTTCCAGACTGGTAGCCCAACATAACGCATCAGAGATACTTCAGATGGAGCTAACATTGGGTAAGACAGCGATTCAGGTCATAGCCTGCTATAGGTCTCCAACCATGTCCCAAGACTCACACTCCACATTCCTAAGCACCCTGGAGAACATTAGGGTCCAACCTAACACTCTCATACTGGTTGACTTCAACTACCCATCCATTAACTGGGAAACTACTCATGTACCAATATACTTGCCCAACGTTTCCTGGAATTCATTAATCCAATTGCCCTGATCCAGCTCATTCTTACCCCCACTAGAGGTAGCAACATCCTTGACCTGGTTAATGCTAACATGGGCGACCATTGCTCTACACCAGTAGTCACCTCCTCCCTGGTTAAATCTGACCACAAACTAATCACCTTGGAAATCAACATCCCTCTCACCCCTCCCCCCTTGCAAAGGAAACCACCATGAAAAACTTCTCCAAAGCTAACTTTGGGCTCCTAAAAACAGAGGTGGCTAACTTCACAACAACCATGCAAATGGAGAATAGTTGCATGACTGCCGAATCATACACCAATGCACTGAATGGACACGTACACAAATGCATGGATCTCGCCATACCCAGTAGAACCAAGATGCTCTCCTCCAAAAAAAGGAAGCCAGTCTGGTGGCCCACTGCATTAAACAAACTCTACAACAGAAGGAGAAAACTGATACGGAATAAGGGGAAAGTCCAAAGACTGGAAAAACTCCCCTATCAGCCTCAGCAAAAAGTTGAGATCCCTCATCAAATCCTTTAAAGCTAGCTATGAAAACAGAATTGCAGCAGATAGTAAAGACAACCACAAGGCCTTCTATAGTTATGTAAAGAATCTCCACAGCAATACCCAGATTTTCTCTGAGCTACTGCACAAATGTACCTGCTATACCGAGCCAATAGATATTGCCAATATACTGGCCAATAGATTCAGTGCCAACTTTACTCCTCCCCCACAAAGGACCAATCACAACACCAGCAGATTGCCAGGCACCCAGTATTACTGCTGCGCAGGTCAAAACAGCACTGTCCAAGGCCAAAAAAACAGTTCTATGGGACCTGACAATATCCCTGGCTGTGTTCTACATGAGCAACAGAGTGAACTGGCAGCTCACCTGTGTGCCCTGTTCAATCATTGCCTCACCTCAGGCTTTGCCGCTACCAAATGGCGCACTGCTACAGTCATCCCTCTCCACAAAGGAGGAGCGACTACAGACCCTGGGAACTATCACCCCATTAGCCTGATGAGTCTGATATACAAAGCTATGGAATTCATTATCATGGACCTAATAAACAATGATATGGGGAATCTCCAATCTCTGGATCCCACACAGTTTGGTTTTGTGAAGGGTAGATCATGCCTGCTCAACTTGGTCAATTTCTTTGAGTCAGTCACCAGAGCTATGGATGAAGGCAAGGTGGTTCATACAGCCTACCTTGATCTGGCCAAGGCCTTTAATACCATTCCCCACTCAGGAATCATAGAAAAACTCACTAAGCTAGGCATCAATCCTGATATCACTAGGTGGGTTGCAAAATGGCTCACAGATAGAACCCACAATGTGAAAGTAGCTGACTCTAAGTCAGACTGTTGACCAGTCACGAGTGGAGTCCCACAGGGTTCAGTCCCGGGTCCTCTCCTGTTTGGTATCTACTTCTCTGAAGTCCAGGCCAACATGAAGGGACTCTGGCTGACAAAGTTTGCAGACAATTGCAAGTTCAGAGCTATTATTAACTCCCCAAGTGATGTTGACATCCTACAGAAAGGTCTCACTGAGACCAGTGACTGGTGTCAGAACCATGGCCTTAAGCTCAATGCCAAACAATGTGTCATCATCCCCTTTGGGAAAAACCCAGTTCCCATGCATTACCACATTGATGGCAGTCCACTGAACACAGAAGGCATTATAAGAGATCTGGGAACAAAGGTTGATAGCGACCTCTCTTTTGATCACCATATTGCCACTGTGGTCAGAAAATCCTTCCATCTGGCACATCTCATTACTAAGGGTTTTGCATCCAGGAAGAAAGAGGTGATTGTCTAATTCTACTCCTCCCTCATTAGGCCAATCATCGAGTACAAAGCCCCATTTGGCATGTACTTCACTAGACACATGCAACAACTGGAAAGGCTGCAAAAGCACCTCACAAAGAGGATCCTAGGCCTTAAGCACTTGTTCTACATGGACAGACACAAAAAACTCCAACTATTCTCTGTTTCATATCGGCTACTTACACGCAATCTCTGCTTGACTTACAAAGCCATGTCTGACCCAGCTATGTTAGAAATGCTACATTTAAAGAAATCCCAATCCCTCCACACCACATGCTCCAGAGACCTCAACCTCATTACCACAATCAGCAGAACATTCTGGACAGACAGGTTCATAACCCAGAGACTGCCCATGCTATGGAATAGACGTTCCATACATGTCAAGCAGAGCACCTCGCTGACCCTCTTTAAGAGAAATCTTGATGAGTGGATGGGAAATAGAAAATTCACCCCGGGGATAACTCCAGTGGCTCTACTCAACAGAGGCACTGGGAACTGAGGTTGGGTTTCACGATGCTAGGTTAATCCTATGGGCTAGGCTTGTTAAGGCCCCAGGGCCATTAGCCTAGTACACACCTGTGAAACTATGAACATGCACTTCCCACACTAAATAAGAACATGACACATAAATTCACATATGTGGAGGTACTCACTAGTAACTTACCAAAAGATCAGAGGCCTCCCAAGCATAAATCAGTTACACATATAACATTGCAAGAAACAACTACAACACATTATAACACACACAACAGTGTCTCATCAAAAAAGCCCATAAGGTGTTACACCGCAAAAGATAATATATTGGTCATAGATAACTCCATTGTGAGACACACGGATGTTCCCCACACCAGGCTGGATAAGGAGCAGGTTATGGTTAGCTGCCTATCAGGTACCAGGATCCGTCAAGTCACTCAAGCACTCAAGTCACTCAACCACAAGTACCGGTATGATTCTGTCATAATCCATGTAGGGGTGAATGACTTGGGATGTACCTCACAGGACAATATGAAGAGAGACATGACTCAGCTTTCATATTATGTGTCACAGGCAAGTATAAGCTTATCCTTAAGCAGTATTATACCTTCTCCAAGGATAATGCCAGTACAAACAAAAACGATTGGCATTAACATTTGGCTTAGCTTCTGGTGTCAGTCCAAGAGGATCCAATATCTGCCAGCTTGGGAAGACATGGTCAACAGGCCATGCTACTTTGACAGAGATGGTCTACACCTGTCTCCTCCAGGCTTTCAGATACTGGCAAAGGCATTAGCCACCCCTATTGTGCCTTTATTAGGCAGTGTCAAAATAATCAACCTTCCAACATAACAAAATCCTCTCTAGATAAACTCAAGGCAGTGCTGCTTAATGCTTGGAGTCTAAACAAGAAACTGTACTCCCTGTAAATACTCTTCACTTTGGAAGATCCTTACATCTGTGCAGTCACTGAGACATGGTTCAAAGGTGTGGAAAGTACCCTGGTTGTGCAGGGCTATAATGCCTTCCATACATTCAAACCACAAACTGAACATGAAAGAACCAAAGGAGGAGGTATATCCATCTTCATTAAGGATAAGTATACCTCAAGAATGGTAAAACAGTATGACTGTCTTGAGCTACTCCATGTCCAATTAACTACAGGCAAATCCCCTTACAACATCATAGCTAGCTATAGGTCCTCCACCATGAACCAGGAAAAGCATACCACATACCTGGACTTACTGTAGTCACTTGCCATGCAGCCCAACAACTTACTTAAGCGTGATTTTAATTATTCTACCATCTACTGGGAAACATACATGACCACAAACATGCTGGCTCAGAGATCTTGGAATTTGTCAATGCAAATGCTCTGGAACAGCTAGTCAGCACACCCACAAGAGGCTGAAACGTCCTGGACATAGTACTCACTAACATGGGAAAGCATTGCACCCCAACCTGTGTGATGTCCTCCCTGGTAAGATTGGAACATAAGTCAGTCTCATTGGATGTAATTATAAAACCAGATACCCCATTAAGCTCAAAAATGCTTAAGAAATTTTCAAAGACAAGCTCCCTCCTACTAAGTGATAATATAAGAAGTTTCAAAGCCCCCTCGAAAGTAGATAAAATGGACTCCAATGCCCTGTATAACCACTTAAGCAGTTGTATAGAATTGGATGTACCTGACCGGATTAAAACAAGGTCAAATAGCCAAAACATTTGAGGCAAAAATCTGGCTCTTCTGCAAAAATCTTGACATTTGAGAGGTATGATCATAGTCAGACAGTAAGCAAATGGAGCCTAAAGGAATCAAACCAGCACTATAGGTAGAGCTCACTATCAGCTCATTGGCTTAATCCTCTGTGCTAAGCTGTCAGAAAGACTGGAAACTGGAAAGTGGTACTTTGCATTCTACAGACATTTTTTATCACCTTAATGTATATCTCTTCATGTCAAAAACTGTACTTGATTTATCTTCTCATCTGTTTACAAAGAAAAATGATTTGCCTTTTTCCACTTATCTGTCTCTTTCACTTCTCCTACTTCCTTAATGTGAAGAATAACACATTTGGAGACTGTACAACTTGTAGCTTGACCTGGGCACATCTTTTTGCTCATATCTTTTCTAATCATATTCATTATCCCGAGTCTATTGTTATGTACTGCAGTATACCTCTAATAGCTATTTATCAATGAATTTTACATAGATTTTTTTTCATTTCTTTTTTTTACTTCGTTTTACCAAAATACTCCTTCCCGTGTGACATTTCATTCTTTTACTGTTGTTCTTACCTCAGGGCATACCTCTCAACTGCTGATTTTTGCAGAATGGCCAGATTTTATTGCTTCATATTTTTTTGTCTGTTCCTCATGGAATTTGTGTTTTTCTGCCAAATCACTGATGATCAAAGTCACTAAATAAATGACATACATTTAAATTTCAGATTTCATATCTTTCAGAAAATGCATGTTAACACAAATCATGTTATTCTAGCAACTTTCTAAGAGTATAAAATGATATTTAAAACCTGTCCCTATTGTGGGGTCTTAGTCCATACATTATTTTAGACTTTGTCCAGAATTCTTGCAAAAACAAAAAAACACACAGCTGAAGTCCACGAAAAAGAATTTATTGCACAACAAATGTAAGCCCTTTTGTAAGGCATCGATAACCAAACTTCCTCAGACATTTTTACCCTACAAGTCTTCTTCTTTCGGCTTTTCGCGGTTAGGGGTCGCCACAGCAGATCACCTTGTCCGCTCATGATTGACAGTGGAGTTTTACGGTGTCGAGTTGCCAGCCCGGCACACAACCTTCCACAGAAGGCACACACGCATACACACACACACCTAGGGCCAATTTAGAGTGTCCAATCCACCTGCAGCATGTCTTTGGGATGTGGGAGGAAACCGGAGCGCCCGGAGGAAACCCACCCAACCACAGGGAGGACATGCAGACTCCGCACAGAAGGAACCCCAGCCGAGGATCAAATCTGAGAAACTCTTGCTGTGAGGTGACAACGCTAACTACTGCACCACCACAGCCGCCCATTTTTACCCTACAAGTGCTCACCATTTTATACAAAAGACACACCCCCTTAATTGTTAAATTAGTCTCAGTTGTAAATCACATCATTGAAATAAAAACAGCATACATCATATGCCCCAACACACAAAAATTGTTAAAGTTTCCATATTTTGAATTACCTGATAAAAAATACAATGATATAATACAATATATATATATATATATATATATATATATATATATATAAAATAATAAAAAATAATACATATATAAAAAATATATATATTTTTCATCTATCCAACACTCTTAGTTTCAATTTGCTGGATATAGTAATAGCCTCATTAAGACCTGGAGGTGAATGGGCTTTAAGAGAAGCCTGCCACCCTGTGGCCCCCTTTTTTGCAAATATAGTTATGGCATGGTGGGAAAAATGTTATCTTTTTCCCTCTATATATTTCACCAATATTGAATTATATTTAAGGTATTTGGATGATTTATTTATTGTCTGGAAGGGGTCTAGAGAGGGTATTTTGGAATTCATGGATTATATTAATAAAAGCACTACATTTTTAAAATTTACACATACTTATGATTCAACCAAGATACCTTACCTGGATGTCTTGTTACATAGGATGGAGGATGGTACGTTGAAATCAACAATATACAGAAAACCAACTTATTCTAACAGTATTTTACATTTCAGTATTAATCACCCTATGCATGTTAAACATGGCATAATTAAAGGGCAATTAGTAAGAGCTGCCCGAATGGTGTCCAAGTATTTAGATTTCTTGGAGGAATGTGATTTTATGTGTCAAATGTTTACAGACAGGGAGTACCCGTTGAATTTGATTAATACCATCAAGAAGGAGGTGATTGATAAACGTGCAAAAGGCTTTTATAAACCTATTTTAGGCAATTCTGGGGGTAGTCCCTTGGGCATGGTAGGTGTTGAGACTTAGGTTTCAAGGAGTTGATGTTTTGATCAGGAAAAAAGAAAGGTCAAAGCTTCAACCTGATGAATAATCCTACAAAAAATTGCCCCCTGCACCCTATGTGGGAGCCTGCAGCCCATCCCTACCATCCTATTAACTAAATATACCAACTCATACCAAATCTGTGGTTACATGTCATGTAGAAAAAAGAAAAGACCACAGACACTATATCAGTGTCAACACACACACACACGCACACACGCACACACGCACACACACACACACACACACACACACACACACACACACACACACACACACACACACACACCCTGCACACATACAGAAAATGCATTGTGTGTAATTTTCTGTAGCTAACACCAGTCACTGAATTGAACATCAACAACTTAAAATCAATCCACTTAAGACTCAATGACTAATAGGGTGACATTTCAAATTTCATAGATGAATAAATAGATATTGAAAGCATTGTTGTTTCTTTTCATTTTAACCATTCAAAAATTAATTATTTTGTAGTTAACATTCTATGTGAATCCGATATTCCACAAACAGCTGTCTTTCTTATATGATCATGTGCACGATGGCTTCTAGGTTTCAAATACTTGTCACACACTATTTAAATAAGATATCCTTTAATCTTATTTCCTTGACCTTATACTAAAACAATTTAATTTTTTCCACATACCATTTCCACTGTCATGCATCTACTACATCCAATATTCTTTATTGTCAGCTAGAAGGTGTCCCAGTCATATCAAACATACAGGTGTGATGGACATGTTGTCTTCCTTTCTTAGCAGCATGGATTTGTATGCGTAAGGATGTTTACCTTTCACCCCAGTAAGATTTTTGCATTTGATGCCTTACTTGATTTATTCACTATTAGTTTCTCTATATCAAATGAATCACATACATATTCTCTAGTCCTTATTTTGATTTATCCTCCTGACAGAGAGTATACATCATGAAGACCTGGTTTTGATTAAATTATGCAGACCTGGCCTGATTGCTGACATTATCTTCAGTTTCATCCTTATCTTCGACACTGATTAAATTCTATTTATACTCAGAATTACACCTGTATTTAAAGGATCTGCTGCTATTCTGTTTAATACGTGTAAGATAGCTGCAAAATTAACACAACTTAGGCAAATTCCAGTTTTCTTAAAAGGCCCAGTATGGCTTTAAGCCTCCCACAGCTCTTCCTATATTCATTAATTACTGAACTGTAATGGATCATAGATTGCTTACCAATGCTGGTTAGTGCAGAGGTTCTTGAACTCCATCACAATAAACCTGCCTGAAACAACAGAAATGCACTTAAGCCTCCCACAGATATAAAAAAGTACTTCATGGCTATAGATAACTATATGCTGCAGTGTACAAAAGCAGTCTCCCCCCCTCCCCGATACTTATTTTTTTTTATGTTCCTCTAGAAACAAGTACAATTTTTTATTGATTATTTCACTTCTGCATTTGGAATGATCGAACATAAAAGAAATTTAAATGAATTAAGGTTTTAAAAAAATCAGACCTGCTTGGTCTGCCTCAGAAACAGGCATGAACTTTCCAATGATACTGCCCAATACTTTGAGAAATGTTGATTTAGTGAATTGCCTTGTTGGGAACATGAAAACAAATTGCATATCCTGCAAGTGGTTAAACTGAGAATACCAAAACATTTCTCAGTTTCTCTGCTTGTAGGATACACACACTTCCAGTGGTTAAATATGAACTGAATTGTTGCTCCACAATTCTTAGTTTTACCATTCTGTTCACAGTTGATGTTTCTGTTTCCTTCTTGTGTTTGCCTGAGGTTTTGCTGGGTACTCTAATTTCCATGTACAGACCAGACATATTAGAGGCAAACTGACAGACTGACATACCTCTAAATTTCCTGTATATCTGTGTGTATGTGTGTGTGTGTGTGTGTGTGTGTGTGTGTGTGTGTGTGTGTGTGTGTGTGTGTGTTTCTAACTTATAACAACTGAGTGGTAAGATAAGCTCCAGCTCCCCCACAATGCTGAAATTGGTAAAGTGGGTATCATGGTATGATTTAATGATTGAATGAATGAAGAAGCTGTGTAGTCTGAACTTTAATCGTATTCACAGAGAAGACGGTATCTATTACGAACTTGTTTTTTGTCACTAGTTAATTTATGATGAGATACTCTCCAGGTATCATTCCTTGACCTCCTAGCTTATAGATCACCCCTAAGAGCAGGCAATTGTATCCGATAAGCAAACACCATGTCACACAAAAAAAGGAACTTACTATCTTAGCTTAATAGTAGGTGAAATGCAATAGAACTTATACACCGTACAATATAAAGATTTATATTCAGATTTACAAGTCTGTCAATAATGCCTGCGTAGGGAATATTATCAAAGGTCTTATCCAGGTCTAGATATGCTGGATGTACTGCATAACCATTATCAATTGCTTTAGTTACTTTTTTAAAGACATTAATGAGGTTAAATAGGCAGGATCCTGCTTTGACAAAGCTAAATTGATGATGGTCCAGGGTTAAGAGAGTTTCAATGTCTACATTAATGAAGTCTGAGATAAAGTGATGCATAGCTTTACATAAGAGGCTAATGACACTAATGGGTCTTTAGTTACTACTAAATCACTGAAACAAAACTGAAAGGCTGGATGAACTTGCTTGGTATAGAACTGATTTGTTGGGTTTATGTAGGGTTTGAGTAAAGCAGTGCTGAGATATAGGAGTTTATTTTCCTATGGTTACAGAAATATGTTCTGTTTGCTGTTGTTAGAATGGAGTGGTGTTTTGTACAAGAAATAACTTCCACTCATGTCTAACTGCATGTAGGTATCATGGTATGATTTAATGAGTGAATGAATGAAGAAGCTGTGTAGTCTGAACTTTCACCTTATTCACAGAGAAGACGGTATCTATCAAGAACTTGTTTTTTTGTCACTAGTTAATTTATGATGAGATACTCTCCAGGTATCATTCCTTGGCCTCCTCTCTTTTTGTTTATTAATTTATTAATGGTGTCACATTCTCCATCCTTTCATGTACCTCACCAATGCATGCTGATGAGATAGTCCTTCAATTTCTTTGATGTATGTGTTCTAAATACATCATGCTCTGAAAATCTCTGTTGTCTTGCTCTCTTTTGCTAGTGCATTTATTGTCATCTTTTTATTTGTCTTTCCAAAAGCAAAGTGATGTTTTGTGGGTCTAAATCTGTACTTTCTTTATGATAACTGTGGTGCCGGACTGGCAACAAGAGTCCTGTTTCAGGTACTGTCCAGGAAACCAGTCACATAACAGAATTAAGAACACATTGAAAACAAGATGGTGTGTACTTTTTTCGGACAGGGATCTGAGAAAAACTTAATGCTGAAATTTCACAGCAGCATATAAACAGACAGCTTTATATATAAAGTTTATAAATAAGTAAATATTTACAAATGAGGCAGACTGGGAAACAGTAGGGCGATTTCATAGGTAGTAAAAGGCATTTCCTTTCCTGCTAACTCACCTACTGAGGCAATGAATTTAGTTAAATATCCAGGATATGCTTCATTAAACAGCTCTATGAATAGGTTCATAGGTGTGTACTAGGCTAATGGCCCTGGAGCCTTTACAACCCTAGTTGATAGGATTACCCTGGCATTGTGACACCTGACCTTAGTTCCCAGTGCCTCTGTTGAGTAGAGCCACTGGAGTGATCCCCGGGGTGAAATTTCTATTTCCCATCCACACATCAAGATTTCTCTTGAAGAGAGCTAGTGAGGTGCTCTGTTTGACATGTATGGGAAGTCTGTTCCATAGCACGGGCAGTCTCTGGGTTATGAACCTGTCCCTCCAGCATGTTCTGTTGATTGTGGTAATGAGGTCAAGGTCTATTGACCATGTGGTGCGGACAGATTGGGATTTCTTTAGATGTAGCATTTCTAACAGAGCTGGGTCAGACATGGCTTTGTAACTTAAGCAGAGATGGCCTCTAAGTAGGTGATATGAGACAGAGAATAGTTGGAGCTTTTTGAGTCTGTCCATATAGGACAAGTGTTTAAGGCCTATGATCCTCTTTGTGAGGTACTTCTGCAGCCTCTCCAGTTGTTGCAGGTGTCTAGTGAGGTGCATGCCAAATGGGGCATTGTACTCATTGATTGGCCTAATGAGGAAAGAGTAGAGGGAGACAATGACCTCTTTCTTCCTGGATGCAAAACCCTTAGTAATGAGATGTGCCACATAGAAGGACTTTCTGACCACAGTGGCAATGTGGTGGTCAAAAGAGAGGTTGATGTCAACCTGTATTCCCAGATCTCTTATAAGGTCTTCTGTGTTCAGTGAACTACCATTGATGTGATAATTCATGGGAACTGGGTTTTTCCCAAAGGGAATGACGACACAATTTTTGGCATTGCGCTTAAGGCCATGGTTTTGACACCAGTCATTGGTCTCAGTGAAGCCTTTCTGTAGGATGTCAACATCACTTGGTGAGTTAATAATAGCTCCCAGCTTGCAATCATCTGTGAACTTTGTCAGTCAGAGTCCCTTTGTATTGGCCTGGACTTCAGAGAAGTAGATACCAAACAGGAGAGGATCCAGGACCAAACCCTGTGGGACTCCACTCCCGACTGGTTGACAGTCTGACTTGGAGTCAGCTACTTTCACACTTTTGGTTCTATCTGTGAGCCAGTTTGCAACCCACCTAGTGATATACAGGTTGATAACTAGCTTAGTGAGTTTTTCAATGATTCCTGAGTGGGGGATGGTATCAAAGGCCTTGGCCAGATCAAGGTAGGCTGTATGAACCACCTTGTCTTCATCCACAGCTCTGGTGACTGACTCAAGGAAGTCAACCAGGTTGAGCAGGCATGATCTACCTTCACAAAACCAAACTGTGTGGGATCCAGAGTTTGGACATTCCCTATATCCTTGTTTATTAGGTCCCTGATGATGCGTTTCATAGCTTTGCTTATCAGACTCGTAAAGCTAATAGGTCAATAGTTCCCAGGGTCTGTAATCACTCCTCCTTTGTGGAGAGGGATGACTGTAGCAGTGTACCATTTGGTAGGGACAAAGCCTGAGGTGAGGCTGTGGTTGAACAGGTCACACAGGTGAGGTGCCAGTTCACTCTGTAGTTCACGTAGAATACAGCCAGGGATATTGTCATGGCCCAATAGAAGCTGTATTCCTGGCCATGGACAGTGCTGTTTAACCTGTGCTGTGGTAATACCGGGTGCCTGGCAATCTACTGGTATTGTGATTGGTCCTTGGGGTGGGAGGGGTAAAGTTGGCACTGAATCTGTCGGCCAGTATAGTGACAATATCTGTTGGCTCGGTATAGGGGGTATGTTTGTGCAGTACAAGTTACTGGTTTAGTCAGTAACTTGTAGTTCATTGGCCATTTTGGGTCATTTCCTGCCTTTTCCAGCCCCCTGCTATAAAGCACACTTTGGTGGGCTTTTCCAGCTATAGAGAACTCAGCACAGCTCCTCGTGGTGTCCAGCAGAGTTCCTAGAGCAGCAGAGACCAGAAAAGACAAACTTTCCAGATTTTAAGTATTCTTCTTGGCTTTTTCGACCTTTTGTGATTTTCGACCACTGTTTCTGCTTATTTTATCGAAGTATTACCTGTTTTTACTGTTTTTACAAGCTCAAACTGTTTACTGCACTTGCTAGTTTAAGTTTTGCTTAAAAGTTAAACTACAGGCTAATACACTCAAGTGTACTAGCTTTTGATACCATTTAGTCGAAAAGTACAGCATTTATTGTGTTTTCTGTCTATCAGTGTAAAAACACTTGAAAAAAAAAAGAAAATCCTTGTTTTCCATACTTTCCTAGCTAGTGTTCCAGTGATCAAATTTTGCTGATCCCTGGGCTTTGTCTTGGTTCCTGTACTTCTCCATTTTCCTTGTTTGGTCAGGGAGAAGTTTCTTTACTCACCAGTGAGAGTGGGGAGTACTGAGCTGCCTGTTTGTCCTCAGAGGAGTGGTTTAAGGCAGAAACTTGTAGTTTTTTGGCCATTTTGGGTCATTTCCTGTCTTTTCCAGCCCCCTGCTATAAAGCACGCTTTGGTGGGCTTTTCCAGCTGTAGAGAACTCAGCACAGCTCCTCGTGGTGTCCAGCAGAGTTCCTAGAGCAGCAGAGACCAGAAAAGACAAACTTTCCAGATTTTAAGTATTTTTCTTGGCTTTTTCGACCTTTTGTGACTTTCGACCACTGTTTCTGCTTATTTTATCAAAGTATTACCTGTTTTTACTATTTTTACAAGCTCAAACTGTTTACTGCACTTGCTAGTTTAAGTTTTGCTTAAAAGTTAAACTACAGGCTAATACAGTCAAGTGTACTAGCTTTTGATAGCAATTAGTCGAAAAGTACAGCATTTATTGTGTTTTCTGCCTATCTGTGTAAAAAACTTGAAAAAAACAAAAAAAATATCCTTGTTTTCCATACTTTCCTAGCTAGTGTTCCAGTGATCAGATTTTGCTGATCCCTGGGCTTTGTCTTGGTTCCTGTACTTCTCCATTTTCCTTGTTTGATCAGGGGGAAGTTTCTTTCCCACCAGTGAGAGTGGGGAGTACTGAGCTGCCTTTTTGTCCTCAGAGGAGTGGTTTAGTCAGTAACTTGTAGTTCATTGGCCATTTTGGGTCATTTCCTGCCTTTTCCAGCCCCCTGCTATAAAGCACGCTTTAGAGCGCTTTAGCGCGATTTAGCGTGGAGTTGCCACAGGAGCACACAAGAGCAGCAGCGGTTAATCAAGGTTAAACTATTCGGGCTATCTAAAGTTCACTCTTCATTTTTTCCCTTAGAACAGCTCTTCTTGAACTGTACTGCCTATCTAACCAGCCTATTCTCTAATTAAAAAGTTCAGCTCTACTTGATTCCTAAGTAGACTATTCTCCATCTGTAAAGCCTAGCACTTGCTCCTAAAGTACTTTTTACTCTGATATAGCACTTTTATTATACATAGTACCCCACCGCCAAAAACACCACATCCCAAGTCCTTTTTTCAAACTCATCTACATAAAGTTTTTTGCCTATTCCTTCTAGCATGGCGAGGGATCAGTTGCTAGTGTCCTCTCCTGCTCAGCTGGTGAATCTGGGAATATTGAGGCAATGTTACAATTGCCTCATGTACACTGACAACCCTCTCCTTCTCCCACAAAACAAAATACATGCGAGAGATGCAAATATATAGCCAAACTGGAGGCTGAGCTCTCTCAACATAGGACTGGCAAGACCAGACAGGAGGAGAAGGTAACCACACACACCACAAACCCAGTCTCACATAGCACTATCACAACTTCAAATTATACACATAAACACACAAAGACATACTCGGAGGCTCTGATCAAAAACCTACCAAAACAGCAGAGGCCACCAAAGCAGACACCCAAACAACTGTCTCCACAGGGCACAGCACATGCAACACATAGACCACAGAGTCAGTGTGCCAAACAGACAGAGCCCTTAAGGCCAAACACAATGCCAGACACACTTGTCATTGGTGACTCCATAGTCAGACATACTGACGTCCCGCTCACCAGACTGAGTAAGGAGAAGGTCACAGTAAGCTGCCTATCGGGTGCTAGATAACGCCACATAACGCAAGCACTCAGGTCACTCAACTGCAGGTACAAGTATGACTCAGTCATTGTCCATGCTGGTGTGAATGACCTGAGACATACCTCCCTGGACTACATGAAAAGAGACATAGAGGAGCTCTCTGATTATGTACCCCAGGCAGGTATGACCCTGACCTTGAGCAGTATCCTACCTTCACCAAGAATGATGCCACAATACGAAGACAAGATGATCAGCTTTAATAATTGGCTTAAACTATGGTGTCATTCAAAGGGGATCCAATGTCTGTCTGCCTGGGATGACATGCTGGACAAACTACGCTGCTTCGCAAGGGACGGCTTGCACCTGTCACCCCTGGGCTTCCAGATTTTGGCAAAGGCTCTTGCCACCCCCATTGTGCCTTTTTTAGGCAGGGCTCAAATTCTAAACCTACCACCCTAGAACACAAAAAAGGAAAAAAACTAAGGGTAATGCTGCTCAATGCCAGAAGTCTCAACCTCAAGATGCATGCACTCGAAGCCCTTCTCAGTATGGAGAACATCGATGTCTGTGCTGTGACTGAAACCTGGTTCAAGGCTCCTGAGACCACCCCGGCACTATCAGGTTTTACCTCATATCATGCGTTCCGGCCCCAAAATCCGGACAACACCAAGAAAGGAGGGGGGGTGTCCATATTCATCAAGGACACTCTCACCTCAAGGTTGGTGGCGACGCACGATGCATCGGAAGCCGTCCAGGTGCAATTAACCGTAGGCAAGACTGCTCTGCAGTTTGTAGCCTGTTACAGGCCACCCTCTCAAACTCAGGAACCTAACACTGCTTTCCTGAAAACACTGGAGGGGATAAATATATCTCCAAACACCATCATACTGGGTGATTTCAACTATCCAAATATAGACTGGGATCACTACTCAAGCCCCACCACTCTAGCCCAAAGGTTCCTAGAGTTCATAAACTCTAATGCCATGGAACAACTGGTCACCATCCCCACAAGAGGAGAAAACATACTGGATCTCATCATCACAAACATGGGGTCACAATGTTCAGCACCAGAGGTATACCCATCATTGGTGAGATCAGATCATAAACTAATCTCACTGGAAGTCCACATCCCGCCCCCACCCCAGATAAAAAAGACCACAGTGAAGAACTTCTCAAAAGCCGACTTCACACTCCTAAAGACTGGTGTGGTCTCTTTCAAAGCCCCCGAGCCAGCGGAAACCATTACTCAAACCGCTGAATCACTTACAAATGCCTTCTACCAGCACCTCCAGGACTGCATGGATCAGGCAATCCCAAACAAAACAAAGACTCTTTGTACCAAAGGCAAGCGTCCAGTCTGGTGGACCCCAGCCATAAACAAGCTTTACAACAAAAGGAAAAAGCTACTACAAGATAGAGCAAAATCCGTAAAAGGGAAGACACCCTTGATCATTATAAGTAAAAAACTGAGATCTCTCATAAAAGCATTCAAGGCAAATTTTGAGAGACAAATCGCTAAGGACTCAAAAGACAATCATAAGGCCTTTTTTAGCTATGTTAGAAACCTGGGAGGAAACTCCCAGATATGCTCAGAATTAGTGCAAAATGATGTAAAAATCACGGAACCTACAGACATTGCCAACATACTGGCTGACAGATTTAGTGCAAATTTCTCCCCCCCCCCAAAAGGAGAGATATCTATACCAGAAGACTGTTGTCCCCCAAACATCTCAAATGCTCAGGTGAGAACTGCTCTCTCCAAGGCGAAAAACACAGCATCCATGGGACCAGATGGTGTCCCTGGTTGTGTGCTCCACGAACTCAATGAGGAATTAAACCCACAGTTAGGGCAACTGTTTAATCTTAGTATCACCTCAGGATACATACCCAAGGAGTGGCGTACGGCAACGGTGGTCCCACTTCACAAAGGAGGTGCCTCCACCGACCCGGAAACTACCATCCCATCAGCTTGACAAGCCTGGTCTGCAAAGCTATGGAGAGGATCATAATGGAACTCATAAATAAAGACATAGGGGACTTGCAGACGTTGGATCCAACCCAGTTTGGCTTTGTCAAGGGCAGATCATGCCTTTTAAACTTGGTTGACTTTTTCCAAACAGTCACCAAGGCCATTGACGAGGGCAAGGCAGTCCACACAGCCTACCTTGACCTGGCAAAGGCTTTCGACATAATACCCCACTCGGGTATCATTGAAAAACTCACCAGCTTAAACGTAAACCCATACGTCACAAGATGGGTTGCAAACTGGCTGAGTGACAGAACCCACAGGGTCAGAGTTGCTGGCGCCATGTCAGACTCCAAGCCTGTCACAAGTGGTGTGCCACAGGGCTCAGTCCTGGGCCCACTCTTGTTCGGCATCTACTTTTCAGAAGTACAGGCAAACACAGGAGGATTATGGCTGACAAAGTTTGCAGATGACTGCAAACTGGGCACCATAGTTGAAAACCCATCTGACACAGACATCCTTCAGAAGGGTCTCATAGAAACGGATAACTGGTGCCAGAGCCATGGCCTAAAGTTAAATTCCAAAAAATGCATAGTCATTCCCTTCGAGAAAAACAAGGTTACCCCTAGTTACCATATAGGTGGCAATCCACTAAGCACAGAAGAGGTTATCAGGGATCTGGGGACCCAGGTTGACAGTAACCTTTCGTTTGACACTCACATTGCCAAAGTAGTTAGGAAGACCTTCTACATTGCCCACCTGATCGTGAAGGGATTCACATCTAGATCAAGGGTGGTCATCGTTCCCCTGTACTCATCACTCATCAGACCAATGATTGAGTACAATGCCCCATTCGGAATGTATCTGACCCGACACCTGCAGCAATTGGAAAGGCCCCAAAAGTTCCTCACTAAAAGGATAAAGGGTCTCAAAAATATGTCTTATGCTGCCCGACTGAAGGAACTCCAGCTCTATTCAGTCGCCACGACTGCCCAGAGGTGACCGGTGCCTGACATACAAGCCCATGTCCAACCCGGAATTAATGAACATGCTTCACCTCAAAAAATCTAAATCCATCAGAACTACAAGGGCAAGAGACTTAAACCTCGACACGGCTATTAATAGGACTTGCTGGAGGGACAGATTCATCACCCAGAGACTCCCTATGCTGTGGAACAAAATCCCGGTTCATGTGAGGCAGAGCACCTCGCTGGCCTTGTTCAAGAGAAATCTTGACCAATGGATGGGAGATCGCAGGTATACCCCAGGGATAACCTCAGTGTCATTGCTTGACAGAGGCACAGCAAAATAATGGGCATAGTATCCTTCAAACTAAAGGGGTGGCAAAAGCCACAAAACTCTGGGCTAGGCTTATAAATGCCCTAGGGCAGATAGCCTAGTATGAACCTATGAACCTATGAACCTATAAGTAGCTCAGAGCAAATCTGGGTATTGCTGTGGAGATTCTTTAGAAGGCCTTGTGGTTGTCTTTACTATCTGCTGCAATCCTGTTTTCATACCTAGCTTTAGAAGATTTGATGAGGGATATCAACTTTTTGTTGAGGCTGATAAGAGAGTTTTTTCCAGTCTTGGGACTTCACCTTATTCCACATCAGTTTCCTCCTTCTGTTGTAGAGTTTGTTTATGGCAGGGGACCACCAGATTGGCTTTGTGTTTTTGGAGCAGAGCATCTTGATTATATCGGGTATAGCAAGATCCATGCATTTGTGTATGTGTTTGTACAGTGCATTGGTTTACAATTCGGTGGTCATGCAACTATTCTCCATTTGCACTTGTGCCGTGAAGTTAGTCATCTCTGTTTTTAGGAGCCCAAAGTTAGCTTTGAAGAAGTTTTTCATGGTGGTTTCCTTTACAGGGGTTGAGTGGGGGGTGGGAGGGTTGTGTATTTCCAAGGTGATTAGTTTGTGGTTGGATCTAACCAGGGAGGAGTTAACTATTGGTGTAGAGCAATGGTTGCCCATGTTAGTAATAACCAAGTCAAGGATGTTGCTTCCTCTAGCTGGGGTAAGAACGAGCTGGTCCAGTGCATTGGAATTAATGAATTCCAGGAAATGTTGGGCAAGTGTATTGGTACATGAGTAGTTTTCCCAGTTAATGGAGGGGTAGTTGAAGTCGTCCAGTATGAGAGTGTTACGTTGGACCCTAATATTTTCCAGGATGCTTAGGAATGTCAAGTGTGAGTCTTGGGTCATGGTTGGGGACCTATAGCAGGCTACGACCTGACTTGCTGTCTTACCCAGTGTTAGCTCACCTGAAGTATCTCTGATGCATTATGTTGGGTTACCAGTCCGGAGGTGTGTGCATTCTTTATGAATATAGAAACACCACCGCCTTTGGAGCTTCTGTCCAAGTTCTGGGGCCGAAAGGTGTGGAATGAGTTATAGCCTGGTAGTGCAGGGGTGCTTTCTGCTGCTTTAAACCAGGTCTCTGTTACAGCACAGATGTCGATGTTCTCCATTTTGAGGAGTGCTTCGAGCAAGTGAATTTTGAGATTTAGACTTCTAGCGTTGAGCACATAACCCTAAGATTGCATTTGTTTGTAGCTGTTGTGGTGGTAATTTGGTCTTGGAACACCACCTAAAAAAGGCACTATAGGGGTGGCAAGAGCCTTGGCCAGTATCCGGCAGCCCAGGGTTGACAGATGCAGGCTATCTCTTGCAAAGCATCGAGGTCTGTCAGTCATGTCATCCCAAGCAGAAAGATATTGGATCCCCTTAGAATTACGCCAGAAACTTAGCCAGTTGTTGAAATCAATCATTTTCTGCTGTACTGTAGTATCATTCTGGGTGATGGTAAGATGCTGCTCAGTGCTAGGGTCATACCTGCCTGGGCTACATAATCCGAGAGCTCCATGTCTCTTTTCATGTAGTACATCTCAGGTCATTCACACCCACATGTACAATGACACATGTACAATGACATAGTCATATTTGTACCTGTTGTTGAGGGACCTGAGTGTGTGCATTATGTGGTGGATCCTGGCACCTGATAGGCAGCTGACTGTTACTTTATCCTTCTTTAGCCTAGTGAGTAGGACATCAGTATGCCTCACTATTGAGCCACCTATGACTAGTGTGTTGGGGATGCTGTTTTGCCTTAGGGGCTTTGGTTGAGTGGCACACTGTTTAGGAGAGTTATGTGTCTCATGATTAGTGTTGTGTTGTGGTGGTCGAGTGCATTTCTGCCTTGGAGGTCTCTGCTGTTTGGGTAGATTGTTATCAGATGCACATAAAACACATCTTGATGCTTGATGCTAATATAGACAACAAGCTCCCTTACTGATGAAGCTGAGACTTGCCTTTAACCTTGATACTATGATTGCATCAATGTATTACAATGCATGCATTCTATACATCACTAGGAAATCTGCACTAGCTTTTTATCATAGCAACATCTGCTAAATTTATTTTGCATATCACATATTTCTTAGTATACTTATCTTTGTTCAGAATGGTTTCACAGTACTGATTATAGCATTTTTTGCATTCCTTATTAAATACTTATCTGTATGGTTACATTCTCATTTTGCCTTATTTATTATTCCTTTTTATCTGGTAACCTTAGACATGTTGCCTACATTGGTTCAGTGTTCTCTACTTTTGTAACCAAAATGGATGCAAACAATTTGTCCTGTATAGCTCTGCAAGCTCTTAATTGTGCCTCAGTTTCTTTATTTAATCCATTGTCTGGACATAATAAACAGAATAATACAAATTTATTTTTTCATTTATTGTCTTTTGCTTACTGGAAAGTTTGAATCAGCACAAGTCCCATTATCAGTGCAGGCCAGAAGAGACATCTCCACATAAAATATATATTTACAATGAATAACAATAAAAATTTAACATTTTAAGCATTACTTTGCAGGTAGTATTGAGACAAATAGTAAAGACATTTCTCATATACTTTAGTAGTTATATTATTTAATGTGAATCAAAGACATGTTAAGACGTAATAGCTGGAGATACAAGAGGAATGATAATACACATAAGTTCAGTACGTATATTAATATTAATGAAGTAGGATGTCACTAGAGCAGGAACAGAAAACAGGAGGAGGAAGGGAATAAGCAGAATTAATCAAGAAAAACATAAGTAGAAAAAGTTCTAATAGTGGGGCAATTGAGATAGGTAAGATAATGAGTTGGGTGAGAAGAGAGTTTTAGTAGGAGGGGATTAAGGATATAGGTAAGATGGAGGAATGGTGGTGGGGATGAAAGAGAATGGAATAAGAAAGGTGAAAGAGGGTGATTGATAGAGTTTGGCAATAGAAGAGAGATAGAAAGAAATGTGGATTTAGTCAGCATGGGAGCAGACTCATAGTCATGAGGAAGTCCTGGTGGCATTCAGGTTGTGTTTGAAACACGTGGTAATATTGTCTTATTTTAGAGTGGGTGGGAAGGAGTTCCAGTGGTTAGCAACATAGGTTGACTAAAGTGAGTTGCCTATACTGTTATCAGACTTGGTCCTGGTCCACAGATATTTGTTCTGTGAGCGGAGATTCCTAGGAGGAAGGTAGTGTTTGAGGATGTTTTGTAGTGATGGACAGGTGTTGGGTAAATGTTTTATTTTGTGGGCACTAAGCAGCTGGGAGTAGGTAACATATTTAGGTAGTTTGAACAAGTGGAGGTGCTTCAGTGTTAGGCAAAGGTGTGAATGATTTTGTAAGTGGGATGCAAACTTCACTATTTTATTGCAGCAAACCTCTAGTTACCTTTTTTTGAGGTGCAGTGAAAGTGACTCAGGATGGGTGGTGCACAGATAAGTGAAGGGAGGAGATAAAATGTTGCTAAAGAATTCTTAAAGTAGTCAGTGAGAAAGGTTTTGTTTCTGTGGAGGAGGCCCAACTTTCAATGAGTTTTCTTGATGGCTTGAGTGATGTGTTGATCATATTTTAAGTTGTCATCAATCAGGACACCAAGAAGCTTTGTGTTGAAAATTGTTTCAATTGAGGTATTATTTGCTGATGTGATGCTGAAGGATTGTTTCTGTGCTTACAGAGATTTGTTTAAATAGAACATTCATTTATGTTTTTTTTTTTAGCATTTAAAAGTAATTACTAGTCATTTTGGCAGGCCTCAACTGGGGAAAAGGAGTCCTGGGTCATCTTGTAATGTGGAGTAATACAAAAATGACCAATAGTCAACAGTAACACCTCCCTCAAAGTACTAGTACATCAGGGTAAGAAAATAAAATGTGTAGAGTATGAGAGTAAATCCTGCCTTATTTGATTCAGTGTGTGGATTTGCCAGGTAATACTATACTATAAATTTGCAGGTTATGGATGTTAATAAAGCCATAGAAAACTGTCCATTTTCTGTGACTGATTTTAGTATATGCTCATGTCATCCATATCATTTAAAGCAATTGTACATGTATATGCCATTATCTTTCTTGGATATCAAGTCCATTTATATCATATTTCTTCTTAATATGTCTTTATGGTTTCTCTTTCTGGTTTTCCGTATGCTGTTTTACTCTCTCTGCTGCTGTGTATTTCTAATATTAAGATCCTGTGCGGTTAAAATAATTATATGAATTACTTTGCACAAATTATTGTATCTTGGTTTTCTGGTCTTTCTTAAAATTACTCATTCTCCTTCGAACATATTTTATGTTAATTTTTCATATTTAATTTTCTTCTTTCTTTCCCATCTGTTTTTTCGTATTTCTCCATTTTTTCCTAAATGTATGTGTGACTCCCCTTCACTGGCCCAGTAATCAATGAGCCACAATCCTCACCACTGGCAACAGTGAGGGACATACACAATGAGAAGATGACAAGTACACACACACAGTAAAGTACAATTTCCCTTAAGAGCACATAGAGATCACAGTCAGTCTGTGGGCTGGTTTCTTCTTCTTTCTCCAGATCCCCAATAAGACTCCCTACTGGCACAGCTATAGGGTTAAGATGTCAGCTGAGGGGTCAGTCTAAGACCTCCAGCACCATCTCTGTCCAACCAGTGCTTCGTGTCCCTGCCCAAGTAGCTCACACACACACACACACACACACACACACACACACACACACACACACACACACACACACACACTTTGACATTTGATTTATATACAAACACACTCACGCGCCTGGGGAAGGCTGGCACAGGTTTACTAGCTATGCCCCCTTCTGCCCAGAATATAACATAGTTATCACTGCCAACATCCTGTCCTTATCTGCTACTTTGAAGGCCCTTATCAAAAAAGTGACCAATCCTACTGTGTAATGTTACTATTATCCAACTGGTAAATGTGACCAAGAGCAAAGCTATTTAGGAGTGGCCTGTACAGTATCACCAAATATATATGCAAGTACTCAGAGCTTAAATATGTCTCACAAATATCAGCCACAAAGATAGATTTAAATATATTTAATAAAAAATAATAAAAGAACAAGACAATACTCAATCAACACAGTAACTGCAGAGTTCAGAATCACAGGAAATATTTTAAAACAACATTGCAGGGCAGTCTCAAATAAATACAGAAAACATCTAAACTAATCTTTACTATATTCCTATCTATATCTAAAAGAGATACTATACCCTAAGTCTTCCTTACAGACAACATGCAGGCAGAAGTGCTGATGATGGATGTTTCCAAGTTAAAGACAAAGTTCTTAAATTAATATCAGACATTACTGCTGGGTCAGCTTGGATGACATCACTCTTTGTCACCTGCCTTCAGTTCCAAGGCTAACAGATACTAACAGAATTTTAACATCTCTGTGTGAGAAGTACATATCTCTCAGAAGTTTGCAGAACTTGGAAGTCATAAAACAATTAAACACGTTTACATTTTAAACCTAGTAATTATGTCTCTCTATGACAATAGAAAAACACTTCTATCTCTAGACATCATGTCTTCTTGCTGTACTGAAACTAACTTTTATAGCACATCATAAAGCACTTAATGTCAATTTTCTTGAAGTTTTGTAAGTTAGTCTTCTATGTCCCAGCAGGGTATGCTGTGGTTACATTCTTGAATCTCAGTATATAACATACAGTTCTTTATAAATCGTATCAATATTCACAAATGACATAGCATTATTTACAAAATTCCAGATAGCAAGGCAGTCAGTGTCAAATATCCCCCTCTCCCAAGTTTTTTCAAGTGACCCTTAAGGAACGTTGCTTGAGAAGGTGAACCTATCTGGGAATATGCTACCCCATTCCCTGTCTTGAGAGCCCATCTACGTTGACATTGCTAACCCCACTGTGGTGCTGCACTGTCATATCATACGCTTGCACCCTAGGCTCTAACTTAGTAACTTGGCATTTTGCTGACTGGCTTGATGTAACTGTGTTAAGGGATTGTGGTCTGTAACTACAGTGAATTTCCTTCCATAAAGAGAAAGCTGAAGTTTCTGCAATTCCCACACTATGGCTAGGCATTCCTTTTCTATAGCTGCATAGCATTCCTCCCCGGGTTGGAGCCTGCGACTGAGATAAACCGCTGGGTGCTCTTCTCCCTGTGTGGAAACCTGGGTAAGTACAGCCTCCACCCCATTGTTTGAAGCATCTACCTGCACAACAAATTATTTGCTGTAATCTGGACTGGCTAACACAGGGGGTCCTCCCAAAGCTCATTTAAGCTTCTGGAATGCCTGCTCACATGCTGGGGTCCACACTACCTTATCTGGCCTGTTTTCCTTTGTCAGGTCTGTGAGGGGAGCAGCTATAGTATTGTAACTGGGGATGAACTTTCTGTAGTACTCTGCTGTCCCTAAGAATGCCCTCACCTGCTTTTTGGTAACAGGGGGAAGTCCATACCAGAATGGCTTCCATTTTGGCAAGTTCTTGCCTGATCTTACCACTCCTCACTCTATGCCCTAGTTAGGAGACCTCTACCATACCCACCTGACATTTGCTGGGCTTAATGGTTAACTCTGCCCTCTGTAGTCTGCCCAGCACCTCCTTGACATGCTGAAGGTGCTCCTGCCAGGAATGGCTGTAGATGGCAATATCATCTAGGTAAGCAAGGGCAAAATCTCCTGCTCCTACTAGGATATGATCTACCAGCCTCTGGAAAGTTGCTGGGGCATTTTTCAACCCAAATGGCATCTTTGTGAACTCATACAAGCCAAAAGGAGTCACAAAGGCTGACCTCCCTCTAGCACTGGGAGTCAAGGGCACCTGCCAGTAACCCTTGGTAAGATCAATGGTGGTAAGATACTTAGCCCCACCCAGCTGCTCTAGGGCTTTATCTGTCCTAGGCATGGAGTAAGCATCTGACTCTGTGTGACTATTTAATTTCCTGTAGTCCACACAGAACCTGGTGCTGCCATCCTTTTCTGGTTACAGCACCACTGGAGAGGCCCAGGGACTGCTGGACTCCTGGATTACTCCTAGTTCCAACCTTTGCTGTATCTCCTCACTCAGAGTCTCTTTGACTCTCTCAGACACCCTATAAGGGGCCTGCCTAATAGGACTTTGGGGCCCTGTATCCACATGGTGCTGCACCAGGTGGGTGCACCCTGGTTTCCCAGTGAACATGCCCCCAAACTCCTGTAACACTGCTTGGGTTTCTCGAACCTGGGTAGGGAATAGCTGCTGGGACATTGCTACCCATTCCACTGAGGTGTCAGTCCAAGCCTAACTGAGGAGATCAGTCTCTAGATCCCCTTCAGACTTCTCTTGCCATCCACTGCAAATACTCAGCACAAAGGCATCCCTATCATGCTAAGGTTTCATCATGTTAAGGTTTCATCATGTTAACATGGTACAATTTGTGCCCCTGTCTTCTGCCTAGCAGTTCTACCACGTAGTTAACATCACTGACCTTCCTTACTACCTTGTAGGGTCCCTCCCAGGCTGCCTACAGCTTGCTGTGTCTGACAGGCATGAGAACCATTACCTGCTGCCCTACAGCATACTCTTTAGCTCGAGCATTCCTGTCATACCAGACCTTTTTCCTACTGTTAGGCTTCTGCCAGGTTCTCCTGGGCCAAGCCCATGAGTTCCCTGAGCCTTGTCCTGAGGTTTTGGACATATACCACAACAGACTGCTTGTGGGATTCACACTCACCCTCCCACTCATCTCAAATCAAATCTAGAGGTTCCCTCACCCTATGCCCATACAACAACTCAAAGGGTGAAAAAAAACGTGGATTCCTGGGGAACCTGCCTGTAAGCAAACAACAGATGGGGCAAATATTTGTCCCACTCTCTCTTAAACTGGTCTGCAAATGCCCGTAGCATCATCTTGAGTGTAGAGTTTAACCTCTCAACAAGACCAATAGTCTGGGGGTGGCAGGGGGTGGTCTTTAGGTGCTGCACCCCACAGTGCTTCCACAGACAAGCCAGCAGGTCTGACATGAAACTGGCACCTCTGTCAGTCAGTATTTCTTTTGGGAAACCTACCCTGCTGAAAATCTCTAACAAAGCATTTGCCACCTTTTTTGCCTCAATGGAGGACAGAGCCACTGGCTCAGGGTATCTGGTAACATAATCTACTACAGCTAGGATATAATTTTTCCCTGTGGAACTTGGGGTACTCAGAGGCCCCACAATATCCATAGCTACCCCCTGAAATGGCTCCTCAATCACACGCAAAGCCATCAAAGGAGCTTTCACCTTGTCCCCTGCTTTACCTACCTTTTGGCACTGCTCACAGGTCCTGCAGTACCCTGTTACATCTCTAAAAATCCCAGGCCAATAGACATTCTGCATAATATGCCTCTTCATATGTTTTATGCCCATATAACATGCAAAGGGAATATCATGGGCTGTGGCTAGAAGTGACAGACTGTAGGGTCTGGGCACTACTAACTGTTGTATTCTCTCACCCTCTAGCCCTCCCTCAGGGGTCCACTCTCTGTACAGTAACCCTTTGTCCCAGTATACAGATTCCCCCTTCCTTTGAGAATCAGGTGCCTCTCTGGCTACCTCCCTCAGGCCTTGTAATGTAGGGTCTGAGAGCTGAGCCTGTCTCAACTATCTCTTTGTAACCTTTCCCAGCTCCCCTTCTACAGAAAGTCTGGTATCCTCTGACAGCGGTGCCTCACTATTAGCCTGGGTACTACTACTACTCACCTCTGCTCTTGCATTCAATCTGTCCAAGGGAACATCAGTACCCACAAGCAGATGTAGCTCACCTTCAGTCTCACTGCTATAGGATAGCTCCCTCCCTGAAGTAACCACCTCACCAGTCCTGGCTGCAAGTGTGCAGTCTGTCTGGGTCTCCCCCAGGCTACCAAACCCACATACTTGTCTTCAAGCCTGAATGTGTGTAACTGCATGGACACAGGATACCACGTTATCAAAATCTTTCCCTATCAGGACATCTGCAGGGATATCTTCAAACACACCTTCTTGCTTGCTTCCTTTTCCACCCTCCCAGTCAAGGTGAAACCTAGCCAAAGGTATTTGGAATGGGGTCCCTCCAAAAGCTCTGACTGGAGTAGACCGCCCAAGCAAGTAGTGATTCTCTGTAACCATTACAGGCCTTACAATGGTTAGATCAGAGGCTGTATCTCTCTTAGCCATGGCCTCTTTCCCATTCACTAAGATAGGATATAACCTCTTGTGGTAATTTGGTACCCTTGTTGTCTTGAGACAACCTAGTGTTGGCATTTTATCATTCCCACTTACTGGATCTCCCACCTTTTGTTCCCCACCTTGCCTTTATGGACAGCTATACGTTACATGGCCCCACTGGTTGCATTTAAAAAATTTAACCCTTGGTTCTGGACATGTACCTGGACTAGTGGCTTCCCCTGCTACTGGAGGACTCTGTTGGGGTAGTCTGGGCTGCCCACCATGGGTTCCCTTAGACACATGAGCAGCATTGGGTGTCCCTTTCCTGTGCAGTGATGCCTTGCTTGCTAGGTACAGGTCTCCCTTCTTCCCCAACTCATATGCAGTATTGCATTGTCTATCAGCTAACCAGATCCTTGTGTCCTAAGGTAAAGTGCTAAGGGCCTGTTCCCTCACCAAAAGGTCTGCCAGCACTTCAAAAGTGGTGACCTGACATCCACTCAGTTCAGCAATATATTCACACACACTTTCATCTGCCTTGCATCTATGCTCACCAATCTGTTTTCTATAAGCTTCAGGTGTTAACTTAAAACATTCTAAAAGACAGTTCTTTACAACATTATAATTTAAGCAATCAGTATCAGACAGCTTAGAAATAGCGGTTACAGCTTTACCATGGAGTAAGAGGGCCAGGAACTGTACCCAGAGCCCTTGGTCAACATTATACTGCTAACATATCCTCACAAACAAATGAATGAAACTATCAAAATTATCCCCATCTGTAAGTTGTGGAAGAAATTTCCTGACCTTTTTTGCTTCTGGGGTTCAGTTACTCCCTTCTCCATTACCTCCATGACTCTGCCGAAGAGTCAGCATCTCCTTTTCATGTTGCCTCTGCCTCTCCTTCTCCTCAGCATCCAGCCATCACAGTTTCTCATTTTCCTCAGCCTCAAAATGTCTCAGGTTCTCTGCTGCTTCTATTTACCAACACTTGGCCTCCAGCTCAACTCTCATTAACTTTAGATGGATTTTAAGACCTATGTGAAAAGGTTGAGCTGTCCATTTTCTGAGAGCTGTACATCTCCATGGCCAGTCTTACTGTCCTCCTGGTTGCTATTTTGTGATGTAGCTGTGACTAAAGCTGCAATCATGTCTACTAAAGTTAGGTTGGCATGCACCAGTCCTTTAGCCTGGCACATTTCAGCCAACTGGCTCCTTGTCAGCTTGCCATACTCCTCTCCTGACATGCTTGCCTGCTTTTCCTGACTAACTAAGCTAACAAAAAAATAAAACAATTGTGATATGAATGCTGAATGTTCACTGTATGGCTGATTGAGAGTACAAACACCTTCAGTGACCACTGTACACGAGCTACAGGAATTCAATATCCATAGCACTACAACCCAATTAATATGTGACTTGGCTACCTCATCACTGCCACCAATTAATATGTGATGCCCCTGCACTGGCCCAGTAATCAAGGAGCCTCAATCCTCATCACTGGCAACAGCAATGGATGTACACAATGGGAGGATGACAAGTACACATACAGTAGAGTACAATTTCCCTTAAGAGCACACAGAGATCACAGTCAGTCTGGAGGCTGGTTTCTCCCTCTTTCTCCAGATCCCCAACAAGACTCCCCATTGGCACAGCTATAGGATTAAGATTTCATCTGAGGGGTCAAGCCAAGGCCTCCAGAACCCTCTCTGTCCAACCAATGCTTTGTGTCCCTGCCCATGCAGCTGACACACACACACACTTTGAGCTTTGATTTTATATACAAACACACGCACGCACCTGAGGAAGGCTGGCACAGGTTTACTAGCTATGCCCCCTTCTGCCCAGACTATAAGGTAGTTATCACTGCCACCAACCCCTTCTTATCAGCTACTTTTTAAGGCCCTTAACAAAGGGTGACCAATCCTACTGTGTAATGTTACTATTATCCAAATGGTAAGTGTGACCAAGAGCAAGGCTATTTAGGAGTGGCCTCTACAGTGTCGCCAAATACATATGCAAGTACACTAAGAGCTTAAATATGTCTCACAAATATCAGTCACAACATAGGTTTAAATATATTTAATAATAAATAATAAAAGAACAAGGAAATACTCAATCAGCACAGTAACTGCAGAGTTCAGAATCACAGGAAATATTTTAAAACAACATTGCAGGACAGTCTCAAATAAATACAGAAAACATCTAAACTAATCTTTACTATATTCCTGTCTATATTTAAAAGCAATTCTATGCCCTAAGTCTTACTTACAGACAACACACAGGCAAACGTATTGATGATGGATGTTTCCAGGTCAATTACAAAATACAAAATGCCCAATCTCTCTCTCTCTCTCTCGCTCTCTGAGAGAGTTCTTAAATTGATATCAGACATTACTTCTGGGTCAGCTTGGATGACACCACTCTTTGTCACCTGCCTTCAGTTCCCAGACTAACAGCTACTAGCAGAATTTTGACATCTCTGTGTGAGAAATACATATCTCTCAAAAGTTTGCAGAACTTGGAAGTTGTAAAACAATTAAACACTTTTACATTTTAAACTAGCAATTACTTCTCTCCAGGACAATAGAAAAAACTTCTAGCTCTAGACATCCTGTCTTCTTGCTGTATTGAAACTAACTTTTATAGCACATCATAAAGCACTTAATTTCAACTTATTTTCTTAAAGTTTTGTAAGTTAATCTTTTGTGTTCCACAGGCTATGCTGTGGTTGCATTCTTGAAGCTCAGTACATAGCATAACAGTTCTGTATAAATCATACCAATATTCAAATAATGACAGAATTAATTACAAAATTTCAAGTAGCTGAGCTGTCAGTGTCACAGTATGTATATGTCAAATTAATCTTTGCCACTTTTTTAGTGTCATACTGAGTAATCATATTTAAAAAGTTGTGTTCTTATAAACTATTGTTTTCTTTTTCCTGTACATTAGACTAGGTATTGTGACTACATTCAGTACCAACTAGTGACCTCATGCTTACATGCTTTCCTAACTGCATTAAACTACTAGCATATTATATTAGTATTAATACACTTTCCTATCTCACACATGAAAATAAAAACAAGATCTTGTCTTGTGTTCTTACTGTGCCATCAGTGTCATTAAACATATACTTTCTTCATAAGGAAAGCATTTATGCTGATTCTGATGACATTTACTCACTAAGATCTATTGGATTTTACCTGCTGTTAAGCTATGAGTTCTTTTTTCTGACATGGTGCTTGCTTATCAGTTAAGACATATCAGGTACAACTGTATGTTTTTAGATATGATCTATAAACTACTGTTTGCTTGCCAGATGATGAAAAATAGGCATAATAAACCATTTCTCAGAGCTGCATGATACACTCTGGTGAATGCTACATGGGTTACTTCTAGGATGCAGGATTTCAGTTATTTGCAGCTTACCAGTCAATTATACAAATAAGTAACCAGTTGCTTTGGGCATTTATTTTTGTATCATCTTTTCCCCACTGCCTACCAACCAGCAGCCCACTTTCAATTGATCAAACCCATTTGTTACTCCATACAGGTGGTGGATGATTGCAAAATGTGATCATCCAAGCAGCCTTTGCACTTTTTACTTTATATGGCCCTAACCCTTTCTCCAGCAGTTGAGATACATGCTAAACCTACTAAGCCCTCTTCTGTGGGAATACAACCCCCCCCCCCACTCACACACACTTTGCATGAATTCAGCTTGGCAGAGAGATGCACATTCCATGGTCCATACAACAAATGCTGACCAACTTTCTTCCAGTTTGTGCTAGCAATGCCTCCCCCAGGATGTGCAACTCAGTGTTGACTATTCACCCCCCCACTCTCGCCAAGCTCCTCCAACACTTTAGCCTTTACTCATTTGCTAGTCATCTAGGTGATAATTAGAGCTTTGTCCCTATGCCACTGAGCATGTCCAAGCATGAGCCTGAATCCTTATCCTACCCTATTTCTATTCTTATCAATTGCTCCATACAAGAAGCATATGTCCCACAGCTATGGAAGGTATCATACATTATTCCACTACATAAAGGTGGAAACTCTTACGAATACTCAACTTATCACCCCATGGCCATTCTATCCCCTTATCTAAAATACTAGAGAAATGTATACATTCTCAGGTAACACAATTCCTAAAGTCACACCATCTCCTCTCCCCCACACAGCATGGCTTCCAATAACACCATAGCACAACCACCGCTTTGCTCTCTTTCACCAATCTGATCAACCAACATAGAAATAATAATAACTTTGTATCTGCAATATTTCTAGACCTCTCCAAATCATTTGACATGGTTTCACATTTCTTACTACTAGATAATCTGACATCCCTGTCCTTTGCCACTTCCGCTATAGCCTGGTTTAAAAGCTATCTGTCAAATAGGCAACAATCTGTCCAATGGCAAAGTGTACTATTCCCCTTACTCCCAACTACCATAGGTGTACCACAAGGCTCCATATTAGGCCCACTTCTTTTCTCCTTATTTACCAATAATCTCCATACTACCACACAGCATGCTTCACTTATACAATATGCTGATGATTCAACACTTATCTGTTCAGCTCCATCAATTTCCACCATACAACAACTGATCCAGGAATCCTTTAGCTCTGTGGAAAGTTGGATCACTCAGATCCAACTTATCCTAAACCCTAATAAAACCAATTTACTACTTTTCACCCCCAACAAAACCATTTCCACCCCTCTATCCTTCACTATTTCCTCCAAAAATGGCACTATTATCTCTCCCTCTGACCATACCAAACTCCTAGGCATTGAAATTGATAAAAATCTACACTTTGATGTCTACATTTCACAAACTATCAAAAAAGTCCATAAAAAAATGGTTACACTATATAGGCACAGGAAATCCCTCTCAAAACAAGCATGGATTACCCTAGCCCAAACTCACTTCTTGTCTACCCTAATATATGCTGCTCCAATTCTTACCCAGCTTAGAAAACTTGATCTTGCCAGAGTCAAATCATGTTATAATAAAATTGCCAAGTTTGCAAACAACTCCACCTTTAGAACCCACCATTGCCAGGCTCTAAGGAAACTGCAATGGCTGGAACTTCCCCAGCTACTAACCTATCACCAATTAGTCATTGCCTACAATGTGCTAACACACCCAGAAAACCCCCCTGCACTACGCCAACTTCTCACCCACTATAATACAAATTGTCCTCTCTGATCTTCAAACAAACCCCTCCTCTGTATCTCTAGGGCTAACAATACTGCAGGAAAAGCACTGTTCTCCCACTCCATAGCTAGAACTTGGAATAATGTCCCTCCTGCTCTGATTTCTGCCCCTACCTCTTCTCACTTTAAAGACTCACTTAGAATACACTTAAAGAATAAGTGGCTATGCCCATGTATTACATAAGTCCTCAAATTATTCCACTTATATACCTCACTTCCTAATATACCTACCATAATATATATTACAGTCTAGGTCATCTCCTAATGCTGATTGAATTTGTATACTTTTTCTGTTAACCATGTGTAACTATTTTTCCTGTATATATAGGTCTTGTTATGTCTTCTGCTGTATACTGTATTTTAACATATTGTTTGAAAATTCTCTGCATACTGTATTTTAATATATTGTATAACATTTTACTTACTGTGGAGCTTTTCTCCCCGGGTCTCCACTGAAAATGGACCTGTGTCCAGTCGGACCATCCCAGTTAACAAATGTAAAATAAAATAAATAAATAAAATAAAATAAAAAGGATGCACTTTTTAAATATAGCATCTCTGAATAAGTATATAGCATGCAACAACTTTTCATTGGCTAATGTGAAACAGCTGAAGGCAGCTGCTTCCAGTTCATTCTTATTTTATTGCATGTGAACCTGCAGGGGGTACATTGTGAAATGAGTGGGGGAGTGGGAGGTAGTGCAATGAGATAAGCCTTCTTGCACTGTCATGGGAGGGAGTAGAGGCTGCAGACTTCTGCAAAATAAATGAGTGACTGAATGAACTGATATCACATATATATGATATATGAAGCAACTAGCTATTTATTTTCACAACTGGCTGTTGTAGAAGGAAAGTCACACTAAGCTGTAAATAAATGAAATTCTGCAGTCCAGTGATCTCCATTAGTGTTTATCAGCTTTAAGAAATGGTTTATTAACTGACGCTTATAGATCACCCCTAAAAGCAGGCAGTTGTATCCGATAAGCAAACACCACGTCACAAAAAAAATAAGGAACTTACTATCTTAGCTTAATAGTAGATGAAATGCAATAGAACTTATACACTGTACAATACAAAGATTTATATTCAGATTTACAAGTCTGTCAATAATGCCTGCATAGGGAATATTATCAAAGGTCTTATCCAGGTCTAGATATGCTGGATGTACTGCATAACAATTATCAATTGCTTTAGTTACTTTTTCAAAGACATTAATGAGGTTAAATAGGCAGGATCCTGCTTTGACAAAGCCAAATTGATGATGGTCCAGGGTTAAGAGAGTTTCAATGTCTACATTAATGAAGTCTGAGATAAAGTGATGCATAGCTTTACATAACAGGCTAATGAGACTAATGGGTCTTTAGTTACTACTAAATCACTGAAACAAAACTGAAAGGCTAGATGAACTTGCTTGGTATAGAACTGATTTGTTGGGTTTATGTAGGGTTTGAGTAAAGCAGTGCTGAGATATAGGAGTTTATTTTCCTATGGTTACAGAAATATGTTCTGTTTGCTGTTGTTAGAATGGAGTGGTGTTTTGTACAAGAAATAACTTCCACTTGTATGCCTAACTGCATGTAGGCAGTGTTTTACAGTTTTGAAGAATTTCTTTCTATTTTGAGTGGGTATATGGGGAGTGGGCTTTCTAGCCTGAAAACAGCAGATGTTTTGTTTTAGCAATTTAGTAGTGCAACATTTTTTGTTTGATTATTCTTCATTGTTCTGCTTGTTTGATTATTTATACCTAACCCATAGAGATGGCATGCCTTACAGGCATACTTTGTTAGAAATGTTGCTTTGTAGTGTACCATCAGTCTGGAACAGGTGCTTCTGGAATAACTGTTGAAAGCATTCAGAACTTTAGATTCACAGTCTTGGATGGCAATTAGTCTGGCACAGTGGCTTAAAATAGTATCATGTGAATGAGCTACAATCTGTAGAAAGGAGGTTGATTACTGCATGTTCTACTGGCACATTCTGTGAATGAGCAGGTCACTAGACAATGGCACATGACTCCTGCCTTCCATTAAACAGCTCACATGTGCTTAGTGTTAGGTTATGGAGGACATTCATTCGATATCTGCTAAGCACTCTTCTACCTCACATAAAAATGTACTACCCCCCCCCCCCCCCCCACACACACAAAAGGTGTTTGAGATTCAGTATTTCAAGGAGGAAATTATAAAAGTCTTTAGAAATAAACATTTGTTGGCACAGTATCGTGATTTTCTATATAAAATATTTGAGGGTGAATCTTTCATTCTAGTTGTCATCTCCCTACTACCGTTGTGAGTGCATGTCTACAAATGCTTGGCTGTTTGAATATATTTAAGGAAGTTTAGGAGATGAAACAGAGACCCCTTTATAACAACATGGACAGTCAGCACTGGAATTTGAAAGTCAGGATTTTGTATTGTAAATTTCCCAACCATTAGTTACTGAAACTAAAGACTATCTAATAAGAACTCAGGCTAGAAACTAAGAAAAACATTTTAAAATGTTGAAGCTAAATGTTTAGAGTGCTGAGTAAACTAAGCTCTGTTTTATTTATGATATTAGTACATTGTAGAAAGAAGTGCAATATTAGATTTACAAAAATAATTTTTTTTTCAATGTAGTGCTATAAAGCACAAACATACACAGCAATACTGAAGGGTAAATAAACATTTTCGTTATAATCTTAAAAGGACACCTGTAAAAGTGAATTTTTCTTTGCTGGTCCAAACTCTGTTTGTTACGTAAATTCATACGTTGAACAAAGCATACTTTGTACCTTACAACAGCACTTTGTAGTACATTAATTGAACCTGAAACCTCATAATCTATATTTAGAAAAGGTTAATGGGTCAGGGATGGAAGCCTGTGAATGTTAAGAGGTCAGATACAAAATAAACAAAGGACACATTTCTTTATGACACAGCACCATCTACCAAGTTAAGTACTAAGTTAGAACCATGGACATAGCTGAACTGAACTTTCTGAAATTTGGTAGAAAATGCAGCATGTTTCCTTATTCTTTTGTTATATTTAAATATTTTCACAGAAATCTAGGTTGTATCTACAGAAGTTTTAGGTGCTGGTGTATGTATTAAGTTATAGCTGTGTGTCTGTGTGTCTCTCCCCCATATCTTTCTGTCTGCCAGTCTATTTACCTTTGTGTCTGTCTGTCTGTCTATCTATATATGTGACATGTTTCGAAGTCTAAGCTGGCCACTACTGTGCATAAACCACTTTCAGAGAGAAACCAAAAACCAAAGTCACATACACACACACACACACACACACACACACACACACACACACACACACACACACACACACACACACACACACACACACACACATATGCACACGCACACACGTGCGCACATAAACAACAAACAGTAAAGAACTCAAAATTACCACTTTGAACACATCATATCTTTCCCTCTTGTGTCACTTTTTCTGTTACACAAATGCACATTTCATAAAATTCTTACATATAGTACTGTGTTAACTGATGCCTTCAAAAAAGAATGTAATTACTCTCTAAACAATCAAGATCACATGTATAGACTCATTATCCTTTTTCCCAAGACAGCATGAGTCTTACCCTAGAAAATGGCTATCACTTCAACAATGTGCTAAATTATTACTGGGATTGCTTGTCTAAAAACTAATAAAACTAAACTATTTTTCATTCTTCTCTTTTTGCCTAACCCTAAGTACATCCACATATATCCCAGAATCTTTCCTACTACAGGTTCAGGTCATCTAATCCCATTTATCAGTCTTCACTGAACTTATCATAGCATTTCCTAGTTTGCTTCTCAACTTTGGGAATCCTTTCCAAACTTCTCAAAAGATACATTCATATCCAAAATTTAGGGTTCAGCTTTAAAAAAAATCCACAAATCAGTGACCAGACACTATTGTTTTCCCTCTTCTGCTATTATTTAAATACTTCTCCCTACTGTTCATCATCTTCCTTTCCTTGCTTAATTATTAAGCTAATAAGATCCTATGGAATTATTACAATGACAATATATCCATAAGAGCTGATGCAGTTGTTTGGGATTTGGGGAATTATATGGACAGTGACCTAACTTTTGACCAACATTTGTCTATTATTGAAAGTCCTTCTATACTGCACAGCTTATTATTAAAGGGATTGTGTCTAGTTCTAGGGCTGTCATTGTCCACTCTTTACTCAGCCCTTATTAGGCCAGTCATTAAATATAATGTCCCCTTTGCCATGTATCTGTCTAGACACATGCAACAACTGGAATGCTCACATAGATACCTTACTTAAAGGATAGAAGCCCTAAACAACCTGTCCTACATTTCCCGACCCAAAGCCCTGTCACTCTACTTGGTATCCTATAAACGTTTAAGAGGTGACATGTATCTGGCATGAAAGGCATCCTCCGACCCATTACTGATGGAATTACTGCACATTAGCAAGTCAAATGGCATCAGAAATACTTGGTTTAGAGATCTAAACCTCTTATGCAACATCAGCAGAATGGTTTTGAGGGACATGTGCATTTCACAGAAGATACCGCTGTTATGGAACAGACTCCCCATCCACATAAAACAAAGTCCATTGCTGTCTATTTTCAAGTGCAACTTAGATCTATGGATGGAAAACAGAAAATGTACCTCAGGACTGCCCCCTTTACTACTAATGGACAAATTCACCTCCTAAATGTTTTATCCCATGCATGGATCCTCTCAAATTATCTATCCCAGTTGTTCTCATTAGTGGTGATATATGACTGTCAACCATAGGATGGGTAAGACCAGTCTATAACCAAATGGGATAGGTTATTTTGAGCACAAAAAAAGGGAAACTGACTAGGTTTAAAAATGGCCCACAGGGGCGGGTAGCCTAGTACTTACTGTACCTATGAACCTATGAACATATAAGACTATTTTTAACTTCCTTCTCACCTTTTACTTCCTCCTTTCTGATTTCTTATAGTGCATTATCAAAGCAAAGACCCTAGTTTCTCCCTTTCTCAGGAGTGACAGTTTCCTGTCCCTTCTAAAACTTTTCCTCATCGTGTCCCCTCTCTTTCTACTTTTCTTGTCTCCTGCCACTTATTCATCCTGTATATTTTTTCACCCTCTCTTGCAAATATTGTATACCACTGTATATATTGTTTTCACATTAATATCTGCACTAAATCCCCTTGAATTGTTATCTTTCTGTTGTTTACAGTTGATTGTTTGCTACAATATTGGATCTTTTATATCTCCTTGTTTAGTTTTTTTTTTTTTGGGCTCTTTGGACCTTATTTATATTGGCTTGGCTCAGAGTGACCCATTTCCACTCTGGGTCTAATGGCCATCCTCTTACTCCTGTGGACTTACTTCAGTGTTGCTGGGGCGGGTTGTTGATCTTAAGAGCATCTCAGGACCTTTTTTTTGTGCCTTCATATATGCTCTACACACTTTCTCTTTCCACACACACACACACACACACCCCATGCTTGTTGATTACATCTGAGGGCAACTCTCCTCTTTGGAAAATGCCTATGCTTAGGGAGAGTCACCAATGAGCATTGTTCCCCCAGGATGAGCACTCTTATCCCTCCCTGCCACTCAGTCAGTCACCCAAGCAACTAATCTATCCAATGCCATCAGAACAACCACTTGTTTAGTTTTCATTGGTATTTAGAACTATCCTGTATTCAATTTTTGGTTACTTTGCTCTGTAACCACTGGACTGGGCTGTCCTGAAAGTGATCCATTAGGGTCAGTGATCTACTTCAGTTAATAAATTTAACTACATCATGAAGTATATCATTCACTCTTATTAAATAGCTTTCTGACATTCATCTTCTCATAGTTGTGATTTTCTACTTATCTTTCCAATACAGAAGCATTTTCATGTGCAAATGCTGTGCCGCATACAGTATGGTTGGTGGTGTTCCTACTACTGCAGTTATAATAGGATTTGGAGCTATAAACCATTACTGTATAGAGATAAATAATACTGAGATTATTACTCATGCACTGCACTGACCATATCCCAAAAACCCACATACAGATGTGTTTGCTATTTTTTAAACCATCTACCTCTTTTATTTTTAGCACAAAGTTCAAACAAATGCTACGTTTTTATGATGCTGGATACAAGAAATATGTACATTGTCAATACCCTCATTACAGTTGAGAATGTCCCATTTCTTAAAAATAGCATCTTAATTAACAGATAAATTGGTACTTACGTATTATCGCAACCACATTCCAACTGTGTTTTCACAGTCCTGTCTTATCATGAACATTTAATTTTCTGCTCCACATATTATTGTAACCACATTACACAGTGTTTTCACAGTCCAGTCTTATCCCAAACAGTTACTTTTCTGCTCCAAATACTTTGAAATGTATGTTATTAAACATGTTTGTAGAAATATTACAAGGAAAAACTGTGAGATAGTATGTCATTAAACTGCTTCTTCTACGGATATCTCAAGCAGAGTCCAAGTGTGTGTTCACAGTGGGGTTTGCTCATGAGCACTAGTACATTATGTGGTCCAAAAAGATTGGCATGTATATTATTATATAAATATAAATACAAACATTAAAAGGAAAGCCATGAAATGGTGTCCCATTACAATGCCTCTTGTACGGGTGTCCGGGGGGGGGGGGGGGGCATGTACATGGGGAACCACAGCCGTAACGGTCATGCTGAACGCATTCATGCCTGGCAATAAATACCCTAGGGACACTTCCTGAAAGGGGGTGGCATGGGTACAGGGGTGTCGGTTATATATCTGCACTTAAAAATCAAGGGACGGTTTATAAAAATGAATATAGTTCACTTGCAAAGCGAACCGAACAACATTTTTTGTACCGGCATGCATTCGGTGAATAGAACAACTTTAATGCAAAAGCACAGACCCTTGATAAGTATGACAACTGGTCCTTGGTTTACTTTTCTATGAAAAACAACTACTTTGTCACATTTACATGTGAAGTTCTTTTCAAAATGTGGGCGGACTGTATATAACATATATGGAGACGAGAAAGGTTTGCACTGAGCATGGAAAGTGGTTACGATAATACGTAAGTACCGATAAATCTTTACTGTCTCTCATACCCATGGCTAAGTTAAAATCTTTCTTATTATCGGAATTAATGGGTAATCAGTTCCATGCTGACAAATATGTTTTAAAGTCTGAAGTATCAGATGTCCAGGGTCTGCTCTCCTCACTGAAAAATGGTCTGCAGATACAAGTTGGGAGAATCTTACAGATGGGTTTAATAACATATTTATTTTACTGTGAATGGATTCATTTTTTGGCATTCTGCATAAGAAATAATTGTATATTTTTATCAGCAGCTTTTTATTTCCCTCATCTTTGTCTTCTGTAGTATCCGGATAAGTAATTGCCTGGGGTTCCACTCTCATTTCAAATATCATGAAGAAAGTGTGGGTATTAATATATTTGAAATGTTCATTTAACTGCTCTATTGTTTCATCCCAAATAAGAAATAGATTGTCAATAAAATGAGTATATGTTAAAATGTAGTTTCTATATGTGGAATTATATGTTGAGCTCTTTCTCCAATGTGGCCATTATCAGATTTGTGAGACTGGGAAGGGGTATAATAGCTCTCACTGCAATTCACCTATTTTGATGAAACTGTTGTTATCCAATTTTAAAAAGAAACTGTTTTTAACATGATACTCAGCAAAGTTTATAACACACATGAGTTACTATATAAAACACATGAGTATTATTTAAAACCTTCTAAATGTGTGTATTCCAACATCTTGGGAAAATGAAGTTTACAGTGAATTTATATAATTGAGTTCATTAACTATGCAAATAAATTCATGAGTATCTTCAAGAAGTCAAGGTATTTCTTTCACTAAAGCTTCAATATATGTTTGAAATAAATTGCAAGCAATTCTTAGACCCGGCCAAGGCTATCTTTAACCAACATAGCAGATTTTCCACACACTATTGGAATTCATAGGTTCATAGGTACATAGGTAGGTATGAGGCAATTGGTCTACAGACTATTTCAAGTCTAGCCAAAAAAGCCTATGCAAATTTTCTGTTTAGCCTTAAGTGGGGCAAGACAAGATAGACCTGGAAAAAATGTGAGTTGCCCATGCATTTATCTAGGTTTACTGTGAAGGGGGCAAGTGTGCTACTCTGCTTGGCATGCAGTGTAAGTTTGTTCCAAAGCTGAGGCATACATCGGCATATGAATCTGTCAAGCCAATATGCCTTATCCTTCTATGCCACCACAGCGCTCCCTTGTTTTGGTTTTCATTGGCATTTAGAACTATCCTGTACTCACCTCAAGTTTCCTCTACACATATCAATTTATGTGATGTGTTTAGATAAATCAATAAAGGCATTGGTAATCTTCAAACTCTGGACTCCACTCAGTTCGGGTTTGTAAAAGGCAGATCATGTCTCCTAAACCTGATAGACTTCTATAAAGCAGTCACCAAAGCCGTAGATGATGGTAAGGTGGTTCACATAGCCTATCTAGCTCTCACCAAGGCTTTTGACACCATCCCCCACTCTGGAATTATAGATAAACTCACTAAACTAGGTATAAATCCCTATGGCACAAGATGTGTTGCCAACTGGCTCACTGACAGAACCCACACTGTGAAAGTAGCAGACTCCAAATCCAACTTCAGACCAGTGACAAGTGCAGTGCCACAGGGTTCAGTCCTGGGTCCTCTCCTGTTTGGTATCTACTTTTCTGAAGTACAGGCTAACACAGAAGGTCTTTGGCTAATGAAGTTCGCAGATGACTGCAAACTAGGAGCCATAATCAAAACTCCTAACGATGTGGACATCCTACAAAAGGGCCTCACTGAGACAGATGCCTGGTGTCAAAGCCATGGTCTCAAGCTCAATGCCAAAAAGTGCATTGTCATCCCCTTTGATAAAAACACTGTACTCATGAGCTACCACAAAGGTGGTAGTCTACTTAACACCAAAAGTGTGATAAGAGACCTTAGGACACAGGTAGACAGTAGTCTCTCCTTTGATAATCACATCGCCACAATAGTCAGGAAATCCTTCTACGTGGCACACCTCATCACAAAAGGTTTCTTATCCAGGACAAAAGAGGTTATTGTTCCCCTCTACTCATCACTCATTAGACCCATTATAGAGTACAACACCCATTTTGGTATGTACCTCACAAGACATCTACAACAACTGGAAAGGCCGCAGAAATACCTCACAAAGAGGATTACCAGCCTCAAACAGATGCCCTATGCAGACCGTCTCAAAAAACTCCAGCTTTACTCCATTGCATATCACCTACTCAAAGGCGATCTCTGCCTAATATACAAAGCTGTGTCTAACCCAGAGCTGTTGGACATGCTCCGCTTAAAGAAATCCCAATCCCTCAGAGCTACACGCTCTAGGGACCTAAACCTTGTCACCACACTAAACAGAACATGCCGGAGGGATAGATTCCTGTCCCAGAGACTTCCCATACTCTGGAACAAACTACCTATCTATATCAAACAAAGCTCCTCATTAGCACTCTTCAAGAAAAATCTTGATGATTGGATGGGAAATAGGAAATTCACCCTGGGGATCATCTCTGTGGCTCTGCTCGACAGGAGCACAGGAAAATAATTTTCTTGGGTGGCGAAAGCCAGGGTACCTTTTTGGCTAGGCTTATGTAGGCCCTAGGGCCAATAGCCTAGTACCTACCTATGAACCTACCAATGAACCTATAAATAAATGCCAAAAAATGCAAATACCACCTCTGGTGTCTCCTGAAAAGAGACCACTAGACTAACGGGACTAACCCAATCAACAAAGTATAAATAAAATAAACATAAATTACACATAATAAACATAAAAACAATGTATTAATGTGCAGCTTTTCTTCCCTGGGCCTCCACTGAAAACAGGTTTGGTGATCCAGATGGACTACCCCGGTAAACAAATGTGAAATAAATAAATAAAAATTAAGGTATGTCAAATGAACAACCAGTCCTATTTTTGTTTCTACCTTTAAACACTCAAACTATTCTGTACAGGTAATGCAATCAGCATGCAAGTGATTAAGTACCCTGTCATTAACTTTATGAGTTTTGCTTATGGCTTCTGTAGTAGACTATGTATAAATGCTCTTGCAGACATTTCTAGCATTACCATACTGTAGCATACAATGCCCTTCACTATACAGAAACCTCCATGAGGGCCTGCCATTGCTATTAATAGATCTATCTTCTGTTAGGTTAAACAATTCTTTTTTTCTTCTCTAAAGCCAGGGTATAACATTTTTATTTAGTATGTTTGTAATATCTTTGTAGCAATTTTTTTCAAGTACAAATATTCTGGATGTAGTAGGTCAAAGCATGAGTTTACACAATTTTTCTCAACCATTTGGATTCTGTTTCTCCTTCCTGGGCATACAAAGGTAATATGTGTAAACAGCATTCAAGAAGCAGTATCTGTCATCTGCTAATCTGCTCAGTACAAGTGACTGCCATTTATTTATGGCTTTGGATACAGTGTCAGTAATCTTTCTAGAGCTCACATTACAAATTTATACTGAGCTGTTGTTGATTTTGTGTTATTTTATATTTTTTTGGTTATTTTTTTTGTATTTGTTAACTAGGGTAGAGCATTGACCCATGTGGACCTTTTTCAAACTCCACCTGGGTGTATTATCTGGTTAACTGGCTTGTTCACAGTCATGCAGTGGGAAAATGGAGAATGAGGGTCTCCAGACTGTGGGAAACAACTTAACAGCTCACAGCTTTAATCCCCTGCACTAAATGCCAGCCTATGCTTCTGCCCTTCCTGCAACCATGTTTTCTTGTACTGCAGTTATTAGTATGCCTTTGTGAGGTATAGCCTTCAACACTCCCATTTAAATGACTTGACCTGGCTGAACTCTTCTGAAGGCCTAACTGAAAAGTGTTCATCTATTTGTTGGCCAGTCATGGAAGAGCTCTTGCTGTGACTGGTTGTTAAACAACAGCTCCATTTTCTCTGGCCATATCAGAGTCAGCACTGTCTCTCCTGGCCAGTACTGACATATCTAAAAAAACTTTTTCACCCTGTATTTTTTCACTTTTCTTGTTTTAACTACTTGATCGTGTTTAATAATATTTTCATACCATCAACAGGGATTGCATTGTTAGTTAACTGAGAGTGCTTTGTCTTACAGTTCTGCTTGTAATTTATCCATATGTTTTATATTATACTTCAAACTGTTCATATTTTGGTTGCCAGCACTACTATTTACCTCATTCCATTGTCCATTATTTTAAAAACTCCTTATTCTCTTCTTACTCAAGAGTCTGTCAGGTTGCAAAATTCCTGGAAACCGTACATTTATGGTGACTTCATAAAACTAAAGATTATCCCATTGCATGGCCTAAGTTTGCTTAATTTTTTCAGTCACTCCTGAAATTTATCAAAATCAGTAGCTGAAAATCTGCAGTTAATTTCTATTCAACAAATGGATTTACAAGACACAAAGCATATTTATGTAGTGCTGCTCTTGCACTGTTACTGTTGCTATTAGTAACTACAGTTTGTTACTGCTTCTTCCTCCCCCTGAGGGACTAGCAACTTCCCCAAATAAAGTCAGAACAAAAGAGAATTGAAAATGTAAGTCCACCAACATTCTGGAAAATAAAACTAAACAGAAAAGTACCAAAAAATTAGAAATAGCATAAAAATTAAAAAAAGTCTCATCACGGTGGTACAAATATGTGCTTACTTATTTGATTGTTTGTTTGCTTATTTGTTTGTGCATATTTGTTTGTTGACCAAAACAGTGCACCCATCTAGTTGGTCCATTTACAGGCACAGCCTGGGGTTTACATCCAAGGGTTTACAAAGAAAACAAATTCTTAAAAAGTATTTAAACATCTCTATTTATAATGAAGAATATAGTGTACAGCCAAACAAAAGATTTTAATGTTACAGCCAAATTTCAAGGTATTTACAGTAGGTGCCCTGGCTCTAATGAGTATTAGAGAAGATGTAAAATATACCTTGTCATGCTGTTAGAGAACAAATATTGTCCAAAAGAGTGTTACTACACAGTAAAGCCCAGTAAAAAAAAATTGTCTCTTTATGGCAGCATATTAAGACATTTTCATGCTCACTTCTTACGGCTTTGTTGGTTAGTGAATGTAAAATAATAAAAACATAAATAATGTAAAGAAAATAATGCGTGTGTTTTGGGTGGGGGGCAATGAGTGAGGGACTGACAGAGCACATACCTCTTAACTTCTTTGTGCTGCAACAGGCATTTCATCACCAGGTACTGTCTGAATATGTAGTATGAAATTCTAATGGTTGCCATTACGAACTGACTGTAATTTTTAGTGATTTACTAAAAAATCAAACATTGTATGAGTGACAGAGCAAGAGAGAAACTGCAACGCCTTGCACTGTATGATGTGTTTTTGAGGGGTCAGTTGCTAGCGTCCTCTCCTGTTCAGCTGGTGAATCTGGGCATCTTGAAGCAATGTTACAATTGCCTCATGTACACAGACAACCCACTCCTTCTCCCACAAAACACAAATACATGTGAGAGATGCAACTATATAGCTAAACTGGAGGCTGAGCTCTCTCAACTCAGGACTGGCAAGACCAGACAGGAGGAGAAGGAAACCACGCACACCACAAACCCAGTTTCACATAGAACTATCACAACTGCAAAACAAACACATAAACACACAAAGACATACTCGGAGGCACTGATCAAAAATCTACCAAAACTACAGAGGCCTCCAAAGCAGACACCCAAGCAACTGCCACCTCAAGACATAAGACATGCAACACATAGTTCTCAAAGTCAGTGTGCTAAACAGTCACAGCCCTTAAGGCCAAACACAATGCCAGACACACTTGTTATAGGTGACTCCATAGTCAGACACACTGACGTCCCACTCACCAGACTGAACAAGGAAAAGATCACAGTTAGCTGCCTGTCAGGCGCTAGAATCCGCCACATAACACAAGCACTCAGGTCACTCCACAGCAAGTACAAGTATGACTCAGTCATTGTCCATGCCGGTGTGAATGACCTGAGACGCACTCCCTCGACTACATGAAAAGAGACATAGAGGAGCTCTCAGATTATGTAGCCCAGGCCGGTATGACCCTGACCCTGAGCAGTATCCTACCCTCACCAAGAATGATGCCACAATACAGAGACAAAATGATCAGCTTTAATAATTGGCTTAATTACTGGTGTCATTCTAAGGGGATCCAATGTCTGTCTGCCTGGGATGACATGCTTGACAAGCCACGCTGCTTCGCAAGGGATGGCTTGCACCTGTCACCCTGGGCTTCGGATATTGGCAAAGGCTCTTGCCACCCCATAGTGCCTTTTTAGGCAAGGCTCAAATGATAAACCTACCGCCCTAGAAAACAAAATGGAGAAAAACTAAGGGTAATACTGCTCAATGCCAGAAGTCTAAACCTCAAGATGCACGCCCTCGAAGCCCTCCTCAGTATGGAGAACATCGATGTTTGTGCTGTGACTGAAACCTGGTTCAAGGCTCCTGAGAGCACCCCAGCACTATCAGGTTATACCTCATATCATGCGTTCCGGCCCCAAAATCCGGACCGAACTACAAAAGGAGGGGGAGTATCCATATTCATAAAGGATACCCACACCTCCAGGTTAGTGGCAACGCATGAAGCATCGGAGACCATCCAGGTGCAATTAACCATAGGTAAAACTGCCCTACAGTTTGTAACATGCTACAGACCACCTTCTCAAACTCAGGAAACCCACACAGCCTTCCTGAAGACACTGGAGAGTATAAATGTCTCTCCAAACACCATCATATTGGGTGACTTCAACTACCCAAACATGGACTGGAAACATTACTCAAGCCCCAACATCCTAGCCCAAAGGTTCCTTGAGTTCATAAACTCAAATGCTATGGAACAACTAGTCACCATTCCCACAAGAGGAGAAAATATACTAGACCTGATCATCACAAACATGGGGACAAAATGCTCCACACCGGAAGTATATCCCTCATTGGTGAGATCAGACCATAAATTAATCTCACTGGAGATCCACATCCCGCCTCCACCCCCAGCAAAAAAGACCACAGTGAAGAACTTCTCAAAAGCAAACTTCACACTTCTTAAGACTGGAGTGGTATCCTTCAAGGCCCCCGAGCTAGTGGAAACCACAACCCACGCTGCTGAAACCCTTACAAATGCCTTCTACGAGCACCTCCAGGAATGTATGGATCAAGCAATCCCTAATAAAATCAAGACCTTTTCCACCAAAGGCAGGTGCCCGGTCTGGTGGACTCCAGCCATAAACAAACTCTACAACAAGAGGAGAAAGCTACTACATGACAGAGCAAAATCCCTAAATGGGAAGGCATCTATGATCAATACTAGCAAAAAACTACGATCACTCATAAAAGCATCCAAGGCCAACTTTGAGAGAAAAATCGCTAATGACACAAAAGACAATCATAAAGCCTTCTTTAGCTATGTTAGAAACCTGGGTGGAAACTCCCAGATATGCTCAGAATTAGTCCAAAATGATAAAAAAATCACTGAACCCGCAGACATTGCCAACATACTGGCAGACAGGTTCAGTGCAAATTTCTCCCTCCCTCCCCCAAAAGGAGAAATATCTATCCCACCAGAGTCTAGCCTCCCAAACATCTCAGATGCCCAGGTGAGAGCTGCTCTCTCTAAAGCAAAAACACAGCATCAATGGGACCGGACGGTGTCCCCGGCTGTGTGCTACACGAACTCAATGAGGAACTAAACCCACACATAAGGCTGCTGTTTAATCTTAGCCTTACTACAGGATACACCCAAAGAATGGCGACGGCAACTGTGGTCCCACTCCACAAAGGCGGTGCTTCTACGGACCCTGGAAATTACCGCCCCATAAGCTTGACGAGCCTTGTCTGCAAAGCTATGGAGAGGATCATAATGGAACTCATAAATAAAGACATTGGGGACCTACAGACACTGGATCCTACCCAATTTGGCTTTGTCAAGGGCAGATCCTGCCTCTTGAACTTGGTCGACTTTTTCAAACAGTCACTAAGGCCATTGATGAGGGTAAGGCAGTTCACACAGCCTACCTTGACCTAGCAAAAGCATTCGACACAATTACCCCACTCGGGCATCATAGAAAAGCTCACCAGCTTAGATGTAAACCCATATGTCACAAGATGGGTTGCAAACTGGCTCAAGGACAGAACACACAGGGTTAGAGTTGCTGGTGCCATGTCAGACTCTAAGCCGGTCATGAGCGGTGTCCCACAGGGCTCAGTCCTGGGCCCCTCTTGTTCGGCATTTATTTTTCTGAAGTGCAGGCAAACATAGGGGATTGTGGCTGACAAAATTTGCAGATGACTGCAAACTGGGCACCATAATTGACACTCCATCAGACACAGACATCCTCCAGAAAGGTCTCATAGAAATGGATAACTGGTGCCAGAGCCATGTCCTTAAGCTAAATGCCAAAATGTATAGTCATACCCTTTGGGAAAAACAAGGTAACCCCTAATTACCACATAGGTGGTAATCCATTAAACACGGAAGAAGTTATCAGGGACCTGGGGACCCAAGTTGACAGTAACCTCTCTTTTGACACTCACATTGCCAAAGTGGTTAGGAAGACCTTCTACATTGCCCACCTGATCATGAAGGGATTCACATCCAGATCAGGAGAGGTCATTGTACCCCTGTACTCTTCACTTATCAGACCAATGATTGAGTACAACGCCCCATTCGAATGTACCTTACCCGACACCTGCAGCAGTTGGAAAGACCCCAAAAGTTCCTCACCAAAAGGATAAAGGGGCTCAAACATATGTCATACGATGCCCGACTGAAGAAACTCCAGCTCTATTCAGTTGCATACCATCTGCTCAGAGGTGATCTGTGCCTGACATACAAGGCCATGTCCAACCCGGAATTAATGGACATGCTCCACCTCAAAAAATCCAAATCCACCAGAGCCACGAGAGCAAGAGACTTAAACCTCAACACGGATATAAATAGGACGTGCTGGAGGGACAGATTCATCACCCAGAGACTCCCTACACTATGGAACAGAATCCCAGTCCATGTGAGGCAGAGCCCCTCACTGACTCAGTTCAAGAGAAATCTTGACGAG